>NW_026089622.1:34627664-34728704 GCF_024586455.1 Bactrocera neohumeralis
TTTAATTGATCTGATATCATTGCCTTCAAGCGGCTCCTTTTATTTGGCTGTTGAAGAGAAATTTTCAGGAGATCTGAATATCGTTTTATTATTTTTTAAGAGTTGATAATTTTTTTAAAAAAAAGTTTTTAAAATTAAATGGTTTTTATTTGAAACGTTAGTTTGGGTTTATACTTTATTTTGAAGATAATTTCATTTAAAGTTGCCCCGGGGCTCGCTTAGGTGGTCCATTCGAAAGCCAAATTTTGGGGGCAATTTTTTGAGCTTTCGGCCCGAATACCCCGAATTTTTGGGAAATGTTGTTTCCAAAGCGGAAAGGCTGGGATTTCAGATTTTTGGGATTTGATAGCCCCACTAGTCAAAGGGAACGATGATTTTGGTTTAAAACTTAGGGTCCATTTCTTGAGATGAATTTTCTCCAAGTTTTCCCCCCAAAAATGGCCATAGAACCCGGAGTTTTCATGTAGCGCCATCTTGTTGAAACCACATGTCAACAAGTTCTTTCTTCCATTTTTGGAAAAAAGTTTTACACGAACGATAGCGACCCATTCACCGAACGTTGGCCCAAAGCACTTTAAAAAAATACGGTCCAATGACCCACCGGACAAACCACACCAAACAGTTTTTTGGGATGCATGGGCGTTTTTGAACGGTTTTGGTTGCCTTCACCCAAATGCGGCAATTTTGTTATTTAGACCCATTCAACCAAAATGACCCTCATCGCTGAAAAAAATTTTCGAAAAAAAGGTTTTTTCTCCAATTTTTCTAGGGCCCATTCACGAAAATTTCTTGATTGGATTTGAAGGGCCCACCAAAAAGCCCTAACTTTTTAAAAAATTATCTTCAAAAAGAAAATGTTGGGAACCAACTAACGTTTAAAATAAAAAACCCTGAGATTTGAAATTTATGCTTTTTTTTGAAAGTTTAAAACCAAAATTTTGCGTCGTATGCGTTGGGGCTGTAAAATTGCAAAGATTTTTTTTTTTTTTAACCGATTGAGGTCCTGAACGGGAAGATGCAAAAAGAGGCAGATTTAATTGCTGTCACCCCCAGAAATGAATTTAAAAAGAAAGGTCTTTCCCTTTTTTTTACACCCTGCTTTGAGCGTGATCTTCGCAGGTGACACTGACTTTGTCATCAAAAAATCATTTTTGGAATTCTTTGAATTTTTTGATTCTTTTTAATTGCCTTCAGAAAAATTTTAAATAAAATATATATTTTTTTTTATTATAATAGAGATATTACCGAAAAATCTTTTTATTAAATAAACGTTGTTGTTTGAAAAAAATTTTAGAATGGTTTACGCTTTTATTGCCGCGTTTGTATTATTTTGGTTTTTTTTTTTTTTTTTTTGCCAAATTTTTTCCGTAGCCCCTTTTATCAGCGCGCACTGAAAACAGGTCAAATTTTTTACATACGGGATTTTTTGCGCGTTAAATGAAATAGTAAATTTGTTGAAAAAGGGAAAAAGAAAAAAGCTCTGAAACGCCAAATTGGGCTTGTAATATTTTATGTATTAGAGTATTTTCGGTAAGTATTAGTTTAAATTTTAATTTTCTCAACCAATTTTTTGATTTTCCGCACCAAAAATGTATTTTTGCACCGTTTATTTATTTTTTAATATCTCTTGATTAATTTGGGGCCTATGTTTTATAGAGGTTTAATAAGTGAGAATATAAGACAATATATGAAAACCCCTTTTGTACTTGTTTAGAAATAGGGTAAAGCGCAATAAAAAAAATATATTATTTATATTAATATTTTATCAATTTTTGTTGTATATAATCCCGAGGGTATGATATATGTATGTTTTTTTGTTCTTTTTTTTTCTTATTCTTCTTATTATTTTTTATTTTTTTAAACAATTTTCTCACTTAATAATGAAGGGGATTGTCCGTTTAATGTGCGTGACTCCCCTTTCCCGCTTAAATTCTGAAGGGGTATTGTTGTAATAATTTGCAATTATCCTTCTCACCGTTAACAAGCTGAAGCGGTATTGCTAGAATAATTGTGTGTATTTGTATACACGAAGTTAAGTTTAAAAAGATAAGGAATAAGTATTTATTTAGTTAATTATATACATATATATATATATGTATACTGTGGATACATATACATATATCTATTATTTACCGAATTGGCTTCTATCGGTACTTGAATTTCCCGCCGATTTAGAGCCTTTACTAACCGTTTTTATTAAACGGGTTTAATTATTATCGGTTCAATGATTTTGACCGTTGCGCACGTTATCTACATACATATATACAGGTTAATAATAAAATCAAAAGTGGACTGATACACTCACTCTGATTTCCCTCAGGGATTTTGGGGGTTAAATTAAGGAGTTGTGTGTGCTTCCTTGGTGGTGTTTCTCTTCTACGCCAGCGTTCCAATATGAATGTTGCTCGTTGTTGTGTTGATTTCTTGTTACTTTCTTCACGTTTTTGTTTCTTTGTATTGAATATTTATTTTTGTAATTGGTATAAGCCGTTTTATATTTATTAAGTTTCGCGGCCGATTTCTTTTTTTTTGTAGAATTGCTTTGTATTTTTTATGCACTTCACTCCTCTGAAGTTTCTCTTTTGATGTGTGATTTTATAAATTTATTTTTTACTGTGAATCCACTTCACTTCTTTAGTTTTTGTCGCTCTTTATGTATATATAGAAATAATTATTTCCTTTTGTAAAAATTTTTTATTTTTTTGTCACTGTACTTAGTCTCGTGCTTTGCTTTCACTTTCACTTTTTCTTTTATATTTCCACTGTGCCGTTCTTTATGGCTCGAAGGACCATGTTGGAATAGTCCTCACCTTTTATATTTTTTCACTCCCAAAAATTAAAAAAAACGCACTCAATGCCGAAAAAAGAGGTTTTGTCTAATTTTTATTTAAAAAATGCTTTATGGCTTTGCTTAACCGATGCGAATTAAAAGAAAACACGTTCTTCAAAATGGTACAAAATAATGGAATAACGCGGTTGGTTTCGCAACGGGATGACGGCGGATAGATGGGATAAGGCAAACGTAAGACCAGTCGCTGGTAGTGTCGCTAACGAACTGATTGGAATATCTGGTAATCGGTCCTTCTTTATCCCCGTTGATGCTGGATAGAATGATGCATATGTGTGTAAGTGTGGGTGTCGGTGTAGAATGTGGGTTGTAAGTGTGGTGTGGTGTGGTGTAGTGATGTAAGTTTTGAATCGATGTGGTGTGGTGAAGGTTGCGTGTTAGTGATGCCAGTTTGAATCGTTGGGGTGGGTGTGTGTTGAGGTCGGGGGAGGATGCTCATTTGTACAATGTCAATATAACATTTTGCTCGCTTAAATAATAATTATGTTTCAGAAGATACACATGTAGATATACAGCTAACTTTGCCGTTCTGCATCTAACTATATAAGTTGCAAAAATATCATATTGAATTATACTCCTATTATATTGTGGATAGCTATATATATGACCGGGAAATATATACGACTTTCACACTTACGTAAATCTCCCGATTCTCCAACAATATTTTTTCCTCTATCGCTTTTAGACATTATTCACTTGAAAGTGGGAAAAGCTCTGCGATTGGCGCTCCCAATGACCGCTGGCGAAAAAGCTTTTGCGTGACGATTTTCTGTTCCGCCAGAGCAGTCATTACAGCTTTATTATGGGCAAGTTGAGTTTCTGAAATTAATAATGATTTGTTATATAATCTTGTGGAATATACAGCGCTTCTTACGTTCCATTTGATCCAACTTTTTACAGACAAATGATTTTAACTTCCCGATATCCTCTAAAATGAGATATACATACGTATGCTTATGCCGGTATTCTGCTTGTCACGATTGTCTCATGTCTCTAATTGAGACAATCGTAATTTAGTGACTCTGTTAGTCAGGATGTCTCATTTTGGTATTCTGGCAGATACAGTCTCAAAAATATTCACCAAATAGTATGGTGAAAAGAAGGGCAGCAATCAGATGTTTAGTTTAGCTGATTAGAGATGAATGCAAGTGCACAATCGTAATGTATGAAACGATTACATGCAATTAGTTTTTTTTTTCATAAAATTTCAGCAGTAAAACTTCTTCTTAATAATTGCACAGTACAATTATTGAAAACTAATACTGAAATAGTTTATAATAAATGCTTAACATATGCATTTTATCTGAATCAATTGTTAAGTAAATATGAAAAAATTTAACAACACAGTTATCGATTAACACATGTGTTCATCCTTATATTTGATAATAATGGAAAAAGGAAGGTAAGTAATTGTAAACAATATAAATTTCATTATTTTATGATTATTATAGTATATGTATAATATATCTTTTTACAGATCATAATAAAGTGTTGCGCACCTCGAAGGAGCAAATAGAGTGCTATCTAAATTTTGTGCGGGTTCACCCGGAGATAAAGTTGCACAAAAACGACCCATCGCGGCCGAAAAGAATGGAGGAGCTTTGGGCGGAACTCTCCCTGCAATTAAATGCCCTAAAAGGGCCCACTCGGAACACCACAAAATGGGAGAGGTAATATTTAACCATAGACATTGGCATATGTATGTATTTATGTCATTTGATTTACAGAATCTGAGCCATTGGAAAAACCAAATAAGGTCACGCGCAAGGAAAGCCAAGGCGCACAAGCTGGTGACAGGTGGCGGTCCCAGCTTAACAAGTGAGCTCTCTGAAATTGCGGTTGATGGGTTGGCAGATGTACCAACCATTGGCACAGAGGTAAGAATAGCAAGAAAGACCAATACGAGTGTGCAGAATTTATAATTGTTTTTTTTCTTTTTCTAATTTAGGAAGAAGTAGTTTTCACAGCTGCACCGTCACCTCTAAATACGACTTCGGATGCATCCAATAATTGCACTCCGTCATCGTCCCGTAGTAAAACAATGACGACGGACGAAATGTTCCGAAATTATATGGATTTAATGGAAGGAAAAGCCGAGGGGGAGAGAGCTTTCCGTATGCAAACTTTAGATTCCATTAATAAACAATCGGAATCCATTAATAATTTAGCGGCAGCGGTGGTGTCGCTTGCTCAGACCAATGTAAAAAACACAGAAGATTGTACAAAAAAGTTAAAAATGTGCTTTTTTATGTACATATGTATTATTTTATTGTGATGTTTTTTGTACAAAAAAGTGAAAGTGAAAAATGTTCCTTTTTATATACATACTTGTATAAATTATTTTATTGTTATGTTTATTTATTTTATAAATAAATGAAGTTTGAATTGAAATATATGTATATGTATAATTTTAATTATTTAATGTGTTAATGCACCTTTGACGTGCTGCTCTGCCTCGAGTGTAATACTCCCCCGAATGGATTTCAGAGATTGCTCCCACATTTTCAGGAGGTGATTGATCTGGCAATATTTCGGTGTCATTTAGAAAAATTCCATGGTTTTGTAAAATGTTGTGGAATATTGTACAAGTATAAACAAATAATGCCGCTTTGGAATGTTTATACCGCAATGTACGTTCTCTTGAAATACAACGAAAGCGTGATTTTAAAACTCCAAATGCTCTTTCAATAGTGTTTCTTGCTTTTATGTGCCTAGTATTGAAGTTTTGTTCATTTGGTGTTTCAGGGTTTGCCACCGGTGTAAGAAGCCATGGCTCCAATGGATATCCCGAATCACCCAAAATCCATTTAAAAGCTCCATCAGAGTGTTCTCTTATTAACTTTATCCTTGCTGGCGAAGTAGTCCATATACCGGAGTCATGACATGAGCCGGGAAATTTTGCATTCACGTGCCGGAAAATTAGTTCATCATCACAAAGCTATTGGAAAAATTAGTTAATAATTAGTTATTAATTAGTTATTGAATATAATACTTACCGCTTCAACATTAATGCTATAATAACCCTTTCTGTTCATATAATCATGCGGTACAACTGTGCTTGACAAGGCAGGTGCAATTATGCCAACATGAGTGCAATCAATTGCTCCAATTACACCCTTTATTCCAAATTTCGAATAAAATTTGGAATAAAATTATTGTATAGCGATTTATTTTCTTTTAAATTGGAATAAAATTTACGCAGTCTTAATTCTATTGTATTCTTCAACAGAATTAGGAAAACGCACTTCGCCGTGTTTACGCTCCACCACCAATTTACAAATATATTCGATGCAACGGGAAATGGTGGGTTGGCTCATCACCGCGAAATATGCATTTCACACACTGATATGAGCCATTGCACAAAAAATATAAAACTGAAATAAACTAGAGAAATTCGATTGCATGAAAATATACTGTTTCTTTAATGTTAAAATGTAACTCACCCGAAGTTCAAATGGAATCGATGTTTGCTGTTGGTCATACGGCTTGAGTTGATTAATGAGATCCCAGCACAAAGATTTGGGAAATCGGAAGAACTTCCTGAATGTGTTCTCTTCGTATAAAAGCGGATCATTTTGTTTCGCAAAACAGTCAGATTGCGCCTGCGAATGTAGCTAGAAGATATGCACCTTATTATCCATTATTGCAAAATTATAAATATTAATACATTACCTCTCTTCCTCCTCTCGTTGTTTCATCATAAGGTAAAATAGTCCAACTTCATCAGCCATTGTTGTGTTCTTATTTTTCTATGACCTGCTGCAAAGCACATAACAAGTTAGAGACTGATATGGCTCAATTAGAGATGAGACAAACTCGCCAGAATACCAAACAGTCTCAAAATAGATTTCACCACAGATTCGTCTCTATTAGAGACTTGAGACTGCTCGCAGAATACCGGCATTAATGTTATTTCTTACATACTTCTGATTTTTACAATGTACATTGCACATATATGTAGTTATAACTACCTTTAACAGCGAGAAATTGCTCATTTACAACGCTGCAGTTACAGTTAGAGCTGGAACTTCTGGGATCACCGTCCATAATAAAAAATACAGAATGTTTGTTAATAACATAATTATTGACAGTAGTGGTATGTACTTACACTGTGGTTGAATATTTTCAGCCCATCTCTCATTCATTTTTAATTTTTTAAAAGACATTTGGTATTTTCTGAACGCGTTTAAATACATATTTTTGTGCATACATTTTTGTGCGTGTAAAATTAAAGTGTTAGTGTTATATTTATTTGTATTATTAAAAATTTATTATTACAAACATCCATGCAAAATTTGAATCATGAGTAATGCGCCTTTATGAGGTAAACCTAACAATTTGCATTCTATTTCGTCTACAGAAACCGAAATTTCTTCTTCTTTTGGAGTTAAATCTACTAAACATATTCCTTTAGTTGTTGAATCTAGAGGTTCAGTGAAAAAAGTTTCTAAATTTATAAACTTTTTTCCTACGACTAAACCCCCATTCTCTTTTTTAAAACCCGTTATTTCTATAGGAGTATACGGCTTTATTACACAATAATTATCAGGGTGTTTCGAACTAAAAATACAGTTATTGTGATAGTACTGAAACGTTCTATTTTTAAGTAATTTTAAACCAACACATACAGGTTTTGTCACCAAATTCTCGAGTGAAATTCTAATAAAAAGTTGTTGTAGCACATGCGTTGGTTTCTTTACATATTTTTTTAGGGTTTGCAAATAGTTTTCGAAAGCATATGCAGATGAGCCAGATAAAAAGCCTATTGCTTTAATATTTTCTGCTAAGTGAAGCAGGTGATGAACATTGTATGTCACGCTCGTTTCTCCGAATACGACGGGGAAGTTTTGAACAAATAAATACAATAAATATTTAGCTATATTAATATTCGCAAGGTAGGTTTTAGGGCAATGTAATATCCTACAAGCAGAGTGGATAAGCAAAAAGTGATAATATAGATCATCTGGCACATAATCCTTTAAAACTGAAATTTCTGTGTAGAGAAGAAATTGGCGAAATTCAGTTGCTTTCCAATTAAATATTTCTACGAAACCCCTAGGTTTTCTAGCAAATTCTTTGGGAATAAACGGCTTCAAGTCCTTTAAGCTCTTTGAAATAATGTCTTTATTGCCTTTAGTCACCCTCATATTAGTTTTATCATTTAAAATTCTCAGTAAAAAATTGCGCATTACCCCTAAGTCAAGAAGGTGCATGCTATCTATGTTAACTTGGCTAATCATTTTTACGCCAATTGATTCCATGGCGTTTCTTTATTCCTATATTTTGGTAAATGATGATTTCCATATACTCTATTAGTAAAATCGTCATCCGACACTAATTCTCCGCTGTCTACGCTATAAACAAGTGTATTCTGATTTCTTCGGCCCACTTGGGTACGTATGCACAGCCATTTGCCGATGCGTGACCAGGAATACCGCAAATAAATGCTTTAGCTGGGGCATCGCACACAATGCAACGAATTTCAACTTTGATGCTGTGGCCTAAAATTTCTACCCCATTTGCCAATATAAATAGGTTTCAAGGCAGTCTGGCTTTTTAGTACCCAAGTAAATTCCAACAGGAAGAACTGAAATGTTTTCAACATTAACTACTCTAATTAATATTGGCCACAGCTGAGTGCGGGAACTTCTGTATAAGGGTAAGCCATCAGTATTAATGTCTACTAAAATAGACCTGTAGTTTACAAAAATATTTGATGCTTTTTGTAACTGTTGTCTTACACCGATGTGACAATAGGAACCCGGCGAAACATTTTTGATGACTGCACGCTGTCTATGCTTTGCAAACAATGTCTCAACACTTCGCGGCACATCCAAGTTTTCGCTACGTAAAATTAGTAACAACTCTTCAAAACTTTCCCGTGAAGGTCTATTTTTAATAAACCATTTCGCAAGTTTTCTTTTAAACTTGGTTCTTCCTTTAATTCACTTGTTTCTTCATTTAACACACTTGTTTCAATCCCAACCTCTGGCTGCATCTCTCCTGTTGCACCAATCACTTCTGATTCTGCTATTTCTACCTCGTCAAACTTTTCACCACTGAGACTGTTTAAGTAAATGTCCCTTTGCTTTTTAATTAGTCTCTTTAAATTCCGCTTACTCATTATTTTGTTTATTCTCATTCACTTTTATTCACTTTAACAACAAATCGCAAATGTAGCACTTAACACGCAGCACAATTTCTTTTCATAAATAGGGATCAGGGTAAACAGCTGATTTTGTAGATGAGCGATTATCGATAATAACCTGTTGCGCCGATACATCGAACAGTCTTTTAATTGTCGTTTTCGCAACCGGTCCCAAACCTGATGCGAAATGACTAGCTCTGGAACTAAATTTTTTGGGACTGGTTCTCAATTTTACTGCAGGGTATTTACGACTGCATTTGTATGTGTTAGCGATGATGCACATAAATAGTTGAAATATGATATCTGTTTCTTTACAGATTTACAAAAATAGCTTATTTAATATTAGCCGTTAAGAACTGTTCAGAAATCTGAACAGGTATACAGTGCACTCGCGAAAACTTGAACTCATAAATACTATACTTGTTCGAATGTTATGGATTTTCATTTATATATTCGATTTATCAGTTTTTATACTTACAACTACTCAAGTTTTCTTGCATAATTCAAAATATTAGAATTCTGTGGTTTGCTGTTTTGTAAGATGGAGGTTGTTTTCTAATTTCAACCGAATTCAATACGTCCTTTTCGCGTAAGGATTGTAACATATTCATTTTTCTTGTATTCTTTCAGCAGTTGCCCATTGTGTAGATTTGCTAAAAATTGGTGCCGAGTCGGATGAACTAATGCATTTTCACCTTCAGCCTCAAATCCAAATTTTTTAGCTTCTTTTTCCCTTTGATTTTTCAAAACACTAAGGAGGACGACGTCTTTAAGTATGGCAAAGTTTAAAATATTTGTCCAGCACTTGATGAAAGAATCTTTTCTCAACTTATTGAAAGGTCGATCCAAAAATGTACCAACATTTCTGAATATAATTTTTTTCATTAATTCGACCGAGCCAAAGAATTTCGTTAATGTAACTTGAGGCGTGCTTTATTTGACCATCACAAGCTAATAGCTAAACCTAGCACCTAGCTTATTTCATATATTCCCTTAAAAACGAAGTGTGTTGGCAATGCGGGCGGGAACAGTCAGTTGATATTCAATTGGTTTCTAAATGTCTGATGTGGAGAAAAGGATAGTTTGAATTCCTTAATTTGTAAACGGGATATAAAATTACCATATAAATATATGGCTAAATGAGTTTCAGTCTCCTGCCCCACACAACACATAACCAACACCGAGCACCTAACCACAACAATAATCCCGCATCCAGAACACTCTACACTCACCGCATTAAAATATACATACGTCACTAGCACGCTTCATTCACCACCTACAATCCACATCACACATAACTACATTACCACTGCATTTTTCACCACAACCAAAAGGGAACAAAAGGGGCGGAGAAACAAGTTCGTCACTTCTTTTTCTTGCGATCCGAACGAAAGCCGTGCTCTGTTAATACCGAGGTTTTTCAGCCGTTGCATATTGTGCGAACATCCCTTTTTTATCTTCTGTGAAATTTTGATTGATTTGTACATAAAATCCTTCAGAGGAAAAATATATTTGGTGAAATTTTTGGCGGAATTGTGTGTTGCCTTTTTCATTGTAATTCCGAAAGGTGAGTGCGGGGAGACTAATCGAAAAAGGCATGGTCCTTCGAGCCTACAGAAAGGCACTATAAAAAAAAAAACAAATTTTAATACAAACGATTGTAGTGACGTTAAAACACATAAAAAGGGAAAAAAAACCAAAATTAAGTCAAAGTGAAAAGTTAAGTGGGACAACAAGAAATAAACACATACAGAAGCGAAGTTCATTTTTAAAATAACAATATATGTATATATATGTATATATTAGGGTGATTCAAAAATTTTTTTTTTTTTTCAATTGGTACTCGCAAAAATAGGTTCCTAGACACCTCTAAGAAAGCCTCTTCAAATATGAGTTTTTAATTGTAACGGGAAGGTCCTCCGCCTAACGGTTTTCTATTTTTTCTTATTATCAGATAGAAAAATTTATATCTCGCTTCCAACTACTTGAAAAAATATCTTGTTAATTAGGTTTTGTAGGAAATTAAATGCTCTAAAATATGGTCTCTTATGATTTTTTCGTAAGCCCAACCGTTTAAAAGATATTAAGGGTTGAAATTTGACTATTTTTGGAAAAATTCTTTTTTTCTTATTAATTTTATAACTCAATGAAAAAAAATTATTATGAATGATGATACATATAGTTTTATAGGAAATTTACTGCTCTATAAAAATGGTCTACTACGATATTTCGATTAAGTTAAGCGTTTACGAGATATTCATCGTCAAACATCAATGCATATTAAGGTGGATCAAAAAAAAAAAATTTTTTTTTCGTTTGATACTCTGAAAAATAGGTTCCTAGACACCTCTAAGAATACCTCTCCAAAAATCTATTCATAATAATTTTTTTTTATTGAGTTATAAAATTAATAAGAAATAAAAAATTTTCTCAAAAATAATCAAACTTTAACTGTTAATATCTTTTAAACGGTCGGGTTTACGAAAAAATCATAAGAGACCATATTTTAGAGCATTTAATTTCCTACAAAACCTAATTAACAAGATATTTTTTCAAGTAGTTGGAAGCGAGATATAAATTTTTCTATCTGATAATAAGAAAAAATAGAAAACCGTTAGGCGGAGGACCTTCCCGTTACAATTAAAAACTCATATTTGGAGAGGCTTTCTTAGAGGTGTCTAGGAACCTATTTTTGCGAGTACCAATTGAAAAAAAAAAAAAAATTTTTTGAATCACCCTAATATATATATATATATATATATGAACATTTTTATATAATTACATGTTTTTGTGTAAAAATATAATAAAACAAAAATTAAGTTTTTTAAAAAAATTATAATACATAAAAAGTAACCCTAAACATAATTCGGGCGCGATCGGTCAAAAAAAAAAAGCGTCAATACAACATAATAACAACACACAATAGGAAAACTGGAGCACTCGGGCGTAGGACAACAAGACAGTAGAACCGGAGCACACAGGCATAAAAGACCACAAACTTACCTTCCACCAAAAAACCCCCTTGAGGCGAGATAAAGTAAGTGTATCGTTTTTGATTTCTATTTATTATATGTATGTACATATGTATGATAACAAACGGATTTATAATTAAGATAATCCGTTTGAACGGCACAAACCGGGAAAATTTTAATTATATATATCATCTATATATATAAAACAGTAAAAAAAAGCAAACAAAAATATATTTTATTTGCCTATTTGCTTACCCCAGTGTTACGAACACACGTAACAAGCTAATCAAACAACAATTCAATTTCAAGTATCCACTTGCAAGATTTTCCGCAATACTCCTTCTGTTCCTCAAAACAGTAAGCAGTATATCTAAAATTAATAAGCAAAAGGCACAATAAAATGCAAGAAGTGAAATAAAAGAAATAATAAATTCGAACATACATACATACATATTAACTAGTAACAAATCGATTTATATTATACGAAGTTAAAACAAAAAAAAACACAACGCATAAAGAGGTGAACACTTGCGCACGGTGAACTCTCTTTTGGATTCGTATCGCGCCTACAACAACGGAAGAACGTAAAAACAATATCCGTACAAGCAATAAAAATACTTGAATATGTGTACCATAGCGCATTACATACAGACCAGGCACATATACAAAGGGTATTGACGCCTGTAACTACGAAAGTGCATACGAGGGCATACGAATAAGTCCGCAAACAAAAAAAAGGTATACAGTAAATCCCGCTTAAGTGCCACACCTAACGATGTCAGGTTTTTGTGGCACTTAAGCGGGAGTGGTATTTAAAAGAAACCCGCTTAAGTGCCATATGGTACTTACGAAGATTTCGTTTATGAACTTTTCTAAAAAGCTGCAAAATTTTTTATTAAATCAATTTTATTGATTATAATTTACAAAAATTAATAAAAAAAAGAACGAAAAAGAAAACAATTTAACAAAGAGACCTTTCTTGAGATCAAAGCTTTTAAAATTAAATTATTAATTCAAGTTTACATATGGGTATGTACATACATTTTATGTAAGTACTTATCTACTTATTTATATGTAATAAAGTAGTTTCGCTTCAATTTAAAAAAAGAAATCAGTAATTTTTTTCTGACGAAGATTTTGAAATTTCTTTTTTAATTAGCTTTTCTTCCAAAGTTTCAATTTCTTCGGCGTCAATATTGTTGTAATCTACAAACTTCTTAATAAGGTTAAGAGCACTTATGCCCGGTTTCACAGTCCATACTTAAGTTGTGCCTAAATAAAATCTTAGCTAAGTATTGTTGCAAACTGAGTGGTCGTTTGCGTTTCACAGTCAATGCTCAATTTCTATAAAATTTTATTATGATATATGGCAACGTTATGGGCAACATATGTTTTACAAATGTCATTCATAAAAATATGTTTGAAATATTTAAATTATAACAGACAATACATAAATTTGCGAGGAAAATTATATCAAAAATTGATGAAAACAACAAAAGAACCCCAAATTTCATCAGTAGCGAGTCGGAGCACCTATGGGAACTGAAGGAAAAGTATAAGCTGTTATTGAGTGCAAACGAACGGACACTTGCTCTACGCTACGAAAGATGTCGCTGAAAATTCAAAGCAAATTCAAAACAAAAATCAGCTGTTATTTAAGCACTGCTTAAGTCTCCCCTTTTCAGTACTTAAGCATTACATAAGTATGAACTGTAAAACAATATTTTCCTGTTTTATCTTAAGTACAACATAAGTATGGACTGTGAAACCGGGCCTTAAAGTTTCAGCAAAGGAAGGTGGGTCAGTTACGGCATCAACTGCAGATTCTTCTGATGATTCAACATCAGCCTCATTTAATACATCTTTTACTATTTCCTCATCAGTAAGAACACCAAAGCAATCAATGTCACTGTCGCACGCAACGTATTCATCAAAGTTATGTATTTCAATAGGGACATCTGCTATTTCCTCGATAGGGTCGAACGAAATATCTTTTACTTGAAATCCGGCCTACAAAACGAAATTCAAGAATTTTAAATTAAATACATACCTGCAATATTTTGCTTTTCATAGTTCAAACATAATTATTAAGAGCTAAACTTACTATTTGAAAGCAATTTCTTATGGTATCGCTTTTAACAAGCCACCACGCCCGTTTAATAAAATTAAGGGCATCAAGTATTGAAATCGATGTTATAAATTGTTTAATTGATAAGCCGTTCTCTATGGCAAGTATTTGTTTTCGAACCATTATTTGTCGGAAATAAACTTTAAATCAGTGTATTATCCCTTGGTCGAGAGGCTGCAACAGTGATGTCGTGTTTGGTGGCAAAAATGTAATCTTTACATTCTCAACATTCAAACCATCAACTTTATGGCGGCTGCGTTGTCAACTATTAATAACACCTTTCGCTTTTGCTTTCCCATTTCATTGTCAAATTCCTTCATTATCATTGACCACAAAGATCCAGTCATCCAAGCTTTGTTCTGGGAATAGTACGGCAGCGGCACAACTTTTCCCTTAAAACACCTCGGGTTTTTCGACTTTCCAATTGCAAAAACTTTTTTGAAGGTTCCATCTGAATTACATAAAAATAACAGAGTCAAGCGGGCCTTTTGTGCCTTACCGCCCACCGCCTTGTCTCCTCCTTTACACAACGTTCTGCTTGGAAGAGCCTTGTAAAAAAGACCGCTTTCATCCGCATTAAATATATCGCCTGGCTCGTAGTCCTTTATTAAGGTATTTAAAACTTCATTGCGGTAGTTTTCCGCCGCCGTAGTATCAGCATCTGCTGCCTCGCCTTGAATTTGTTTAAATTTAATATTTTCACGTCGCTGCCAACGCCACATCCAACCAGCAGTTGGCTCAAAGTCGCAGCCCATTTTAAGTGCGAATTCCTTTGCCTTTTGTGCAATTTGAGCTCCACAAATTGTCGCATTCAACGATCGCATCTGGTTGAACCATTTTGATAAAGCTTCCTCTACTTTATCACATGTACCAAAACGCAATCGTTTGCGTTTTAAATTAGTTTTCGAGGCAGCCGCCTCAATTTATTCGCGCTTCCTCCATATTCGATGGATGGTTGAAATGTCCACCTTGAACTTTTTTGTCACATCAGCCTTCGGCTTTCCTTCGAGTTCAATCAAATTTATTGCTTCCAACTTTTGTTTTATAGTCAAAGCAGTTACTATTTTGCGTGTTTTACCAGGCATTTTTCTGTATTTTTCAAACTTACAACGATGCAAATGACAAAAGTGAAAATTTTTGACACATAGATAGCGAAGATCGATTAAAACAAATGCTCGATAACAAAAGCACTTATCCATATTGCCATATTTTAAGATTTTACAAGAATATTTTTCGATTTTATAGTTTTAAATTTAAAGTGGCACTTAAGAGGGGAAAACTTAAACCAAATTTTTTAATGAAGCACGAAATTTAGTGGCCGCTAAGGGCGATTGGCACTTAACCGAGTGGTACTTAAACGGGGAAATTTCTATACATTTTTTCGAAAAAAATGTTCGAAGCAGTAAAATACAGGTACTTAAGCGGGAATGGCAGTTAAGCGTGGAGGCACTTAAGCGGGATTTACTGTATATACATACATATATACTAGAGTGATTCAAAACAAAGTTTTTTTTTCGTTTGGTACTCGGAAAAATAGGTTCCTAAACACCTCTAAGAAAGCCTCTCCAAACATGAGTTTTTAATTGTAACGGGAAGGTCCTCCTACATACAGTTTTCTATTTTTTCTTATTATCAGATAGAAAAATGTATATCTCGCTTCCAGCTACTTGAAAAAATATCTTGTTCCCTATATTTTGTAGGAAATTGAACGCTCTACAAAAAAGGTCTAATATGATTCGTAAACTCAAACGTTTAAAAGATATTAACAGTTAAAGTTTGATTATTTTTGGGAAAAATTTTTATTTCTTATGAATTTTATAACTCAATGAAAAAAAAATTTATGAATGATGAAACTCATTGTTTTGTAGGAACTTTACTGCTCTATAAAAATGGTCTCATATGATTTTTCGATTAAGTTAAGCGTTTACGAGATATTCATCGTCAAACATCAATGCATATTAAGGTGGATCAAAAAAAAATTGTTTTGTTTGTTTGGTACTCTGAGAAAAATAGGTTCCTAGACACCTCTAAGAAAGCCTCTCCAAAAACCTATTCATAACATTTTTTTTTCAATGACAGAAATTTCTTATGGTATGTGGTGAGCATTTGTACAACTCTGGTGTGTGAAATTATAGACTATGACTTTTTGAAAGTGTTTTCACCCTTTTTTGCAACTATTTCTGTAACCTCTTTACTCATAGGTTCATATTTGTCGCCTCGGAGTCGCCCTATACGAAATCTTTCAAACTGATAACACAAAAAAACATCCTGGTAAGTAGGTAACTGGGACTCAGAGAGATTTTACGGATATATGCCAAACACAGGACATTTCTGTCTAAATTTAAATTTAGATACAGACATTTTGAGTTCTGTGTTCTGTTGAGAGAATATAAGTGATAGCATAAGTGAAGGAACTCGATGAAAAAATATTTATGTGGAGACCAGTCCGAACGTGTCCTTTGGCGTAGGTGAATGAATGTGAGTGATAGCACTCGGCGAAATCAACGTCAAGAAGTGTGGCCGCAAGCCGATTTTCACCTTGCGCGGTGTGGCGCGCGCCTTTGCGCTCGTACCTCGGGAACGGTTCGTCCTACGGCCATGATCACGTATACCATTTCGGTAGCAAATGACGTGACAAACAACTTTTGTTTTATACATTTTGCCATGAGATGCGTATTTCAGGCGCTAGGTAGACATTTTCACGATTTTAGACGAATTTCCGAACTTTCAAGGCCGGCGTTGGGGTTGAAGATGCAATCCGGTCTCAAAACAAAAAGTTGCATTGGAATCAGGAAGTACTAAGGCAACTTTTCCGCACTATTAGAAATCCCGAATCGAAAAAGTCCGGAATCGACCCACCCTAATGCCCAACTTATTCCAGTGTGAGAGCGCCTCAAAATAAGCGTTTTTATATTATATTGCATTGTAGCCAGATCGGGCAAAATAATGATTTTTGGGCATTAAAATTAAAACACCCAACATTCATACGATTGCAAATTATTATACATATATTGGACTTTTAATATATGGCGAAACTATTTAAATCATTTTTATGATTTTATGGAATATTAAACCAACTGACTTTTCATCTTTCAATACTTAATAAGGTGAATTAAGCCTGTTAGTTCTAAATTAATAAATGCTTTTAAAAACGTTCTATTATTTTTTGCGCGTAAATAGATCATGTAGTACATAAGTGTATTTTTTATCATGATGAGACAAAATTTAAAGATTTTGAGCTTAGCAAAGAAACTGAAATAATTTATGCAGTCAAAAATAGTGAATGTGCCACAGATCTATCCAAAAAATTCAATATTGCTTGGTCCACAACTTGTAGAATTGTAAAACAAAGAAAAACAAATTTTAGAATGTGTTAACAATACGCTATCTGACCCTGGAAAACGTAAAACGCTCCGTGCCTCAAAACTTCTTACAATGGAAAACGCACTTTACAAATGGTTTTTATTGCAACGTACCAAGAATTACCGATCAACGGATTAATTTTAAATGATAAAGCTAAGCAGTTAATAAAGGATAGGTAAAGGTATTTTTCCTAGCGATAAATGGCTTAAAAATTTTTAAAAGCGGCTTGGAATACGATTTATTTCAATCTCAGAGGTATAATTATCTTCGCGATCAGAACTATTTGAATTGTTCAAAACTAAGCTACAAGCTAAAATTCAGAAAATTGAACTATGTCCAGATAAAATTTAAAACGCTGATGAATCCTAATTATATTTGATTATGGATATTGATCTTAAGATGGCTCAATTACAATGTCACTCCTTTGATTCAACCAATGAAGAAAAAGGCAATAATAATAACAAAAGGCATGTTTTATTTGACTAGCAAATTAAGCTATTAGCTTATTTTGTATCGAAGAGTTATTATGTTGGCTTGTCATAAGCTAGCGTGTATATTGATCTAGAGCAGGCCTGTCCAACATACGGCCCCCGGGCCACCATCCGGCCCGCATAGGCCCTTCATCCGGCCCGCCATCTCTTATAGTCTTTGGGCATCACAGTTGTATAGGCCTGAAATACGTTATGAATAAAGTAGTGCAGACAGTTAATTTTATACGCGCAAGAGGGCTTAACCACAGACAGTTCCAGGCTTTTCTGGCTGATGTCGGTTCAGATCACGAAGACATTGTATACTTCAGTCGCGTTCGCTGGCTCGGCAGAGCAGCTACACTAAAACGATTCTATTCCCTGCTGGACGACTTAAAGATTTTTCGTGGCAACAAAGACCAAGAAATTACTTTCCTTACTGATGAGGAGTGGTTGGCAGATCTGGCTTTCCTGGTTGATATACATAACTAAATATCTTTCTGATCTTAACTTAAAACTACAAGGGAAAGACCAACTATGCACACAGTTATACGAACACGTTCTAGCTTTCACAAAAAAGCTTTTGTTGTTGGAAAAGCAGCTGGAACAAAAGCAGTTGATTCATTGGGAGACCTTATCTACAGGAAAGCAAGATACCTTGGATTTTGACAAGTACGTGTTGATGTTACAAATATTAAGGAATGAGTTTGACGACAGATTCGCAGACTTCAAATCACAATCTCCATGCATGAAAGTGTTTCAAAATCCATTTGATGTTGAAATTGAAGGCGCTGCGCTGAGTTTACAGCTGGAGTTAATAGAATTGCAAAGCAGCGCTCATATAAAAACGGCATATTGTCTTCCAAACTTAATTTAATTTAACAAAAAGTAAATTACACCCAGTCAATACCCAAACCTTACTAAGCTGGCTATTCAACATATTTCTTTATTTGGTAGTACATATGTTTGCGAGCAGCTGTTTTCTCGCATGAAATTTAACAAATCAAAAACCAGATCATCTTTATTAGATAGCCATCTTAAAGGCATTTTGCGCATAGCCACTTCTAAAACTCCAGCTGACATAGATGCGCTGTGCAAACAGAAAAAATTTCAGACATCTCATTAATTAGATTTTAAGAATAAGAATATCTTTATATGCTAAGGCCATAGTTACATTAATAATAATATATTAAGATTTATGTGATGTTGCTTTTTATAAATAAATAAATATACCAAAACTGAACGTCATTTTATTTTTTTTTTTGGCCCGCTACGGTTATGAAAATTCTAAACCTGGCCCTTCACAAAATTATGTTGGACGGGCCTGAACTAGAGGCATTGTCAGTTCATCGCTTTGGCGATTTAGCTATGATTTTTCCAAAAAAAAAGTCAACTACTTGGCAATAACGATAAAGTTCATTTTGACAGATGAAAATGTAAAAAAACCAAAATTACAAAATTTTGTGTTTTGCTTAAGTTAAAATTAATATAAATCTGATAATTTATTATAATTCTTTTACAATGATATATATCGTCAAATAAACAAAAAAATATATATATTGTATTTTTCGATTAGTCTCCTCGCACTCACCTTTCGGAATTACAATGAAAAAGGCAACACACAATTCCGCCAAAAATTTCACCAAATATATTTTTCCTCTGAAGGATTTTATGTACAAATCAATCAAAATTTCACAGAATGTATTTGTATTATATCCGCAAGAGGGTTGTGTAGAAGTTAAATTAAATTATTTATTTATTGAAGATAAAAAAGGGATGTTCGCACAATATGCAACGGCTGAAAAACCTCGGTATTAACAGAGCACGGCTTTCGTTCGGATCGCAAGAAAAAGAAGAAGTGATGAACTTGTTTCTCCGCCCCTTTTGTTCCCTTTTGGTTGTGGTGAAAAATGCAGTGGTAATGTAGTTATGTGTGATGTGGATTGTAGGTGGTGTAGAGATGAGTGTGGTGAATGAAGCGTGCTAGTGACGTATGTATATTTTAATGCGGTGAGTGTAGAGTGTTCTGGATGCGGGATTATTGTTGTGGTTAGGTGCTCGGTGTTGGTTATGTGTTGTGTGAGACAGGAGACTGAAGCTCATTTAGCCACCCCGGCCCCCCTAGGCGAATATATCAGCCTAGAAGTCGTTGCAACTGCTGGAGCGTGGCTACAACGCACAGTGAGACAGCCCAATAGTAACCGCGGCAAAAAATGGTTTTTGACTTGTCGTCCAATTTGGATGAAATTTTCACAGTATATTAACAGATATATGAGTAACAATTCCCTGAAATTTCAGCCTCATAACTTCATTACTTTTTGGTCTAGAGTAAGTCAAAGTTGAGGTATGCCAACGCGCTTGAAATATGTTAGTTCAATATGTAATAATCAAAAGCTTATTAAAATAAAAATACATAATAAATGTAACTTTAAAGTATTTTTTTAATTAATTTAGTTATTGTAGAATGAGTAAATGAAAAAATAAATTTAAAAAAAAACACTATTTTTTTTTTCTTAACAACAGAATTGTGGTGCAAAAATTGAACATTTTGCATTTTCAATGGCCTAGGAAATATAGAGCAGCCCGTCGCCCTAGGTGCAGACTTATACCAAATGAAAGTTTGAAATCTCAGCTTTAATTTAAAGTAGAGGAGATATAGCAAAAGTTTGCAAAAGCACATTAAACATACAAAAAACTACAAAAAGTACGTAACGCACACATTCTGTCGCTATACGTATGTTAGCATGCAAAAGCATGTTTACAACTTTTTACTTTTATTTTTGAAGTGAAACTTCTTTACGCGCGCTTGGCTTGGGGAGTAAGCTGACGAACGCGTTACGAAAAGTGTGATCAGGCGAGGCGAACGGTAATTTCTGGTACATGTGTACATGTGCACGCATACATATGTATGTTTTGTATGCTTGTGCATTATTTGTTCGGAAGTGTATGCAAATATACATATGTATGTACATATAAATATATATGAATGCAAGAACATGCAGATCAATCCGCGCGCATATAATAAATTATGTATATTGATAAGTTATAAAATCATGATTTGAATTTCTGAATGCGCACATGCGTATACATAATAAGATTATGATATGAGCATGTGCAGAGACATAAGATTAATATGATAGAAAATGTACATACATGCATAAAAAATTTGTTTATGTTCTCTGTGCGAGAGGTGTGTTTTGTACACATTTTTCGCTGTTCAAAATGAAATAAATATAAACGAAATTCTTCGTTGGGAGTGTATTTCTGTCTCTGCCTATTCTCTGCTTCGGCATATATGCCATGTCATCATATGCCGTAAATACATATATTTCTGTCTCTTCATATTCTCGGTTAGAATATGTGAGAGAATTGTAAAAAATGTTAAAATTGCGAGGCGAATTCCGACCTACAATAAGGGTATTCCATCAAACTCATAAATGCCTTGTATATATTGTTGTGATCAATTTAATATCTATTAGTAGGAAATATAATATAACACAAAAATATTTATTAGTATAGTATATTATGTAAAAATTAAATAAAATTATTAGATATGCAAGTCAAAATTGACTATAAATATTACTATGCATGCATTCATACAAAATTATACTCAAACTCCATGGTTACTTTTAATTGACAAAGTCTCAGAAAACACGTATCGGACTTGAGCGATCCCGCAATTGATTCAAGCAATATCCTGTTTTTATCAGAAACCTGGTCAAATGACGATGAAAACATTGAGATCCCGAATTTTGATTGTATTGCGAAATTCAAGCGTAAAAATGTTAGATCAGCAGGAGTGGCAATTTATCAGAAATCGAATGATACCTCGAATATAGTAACTTCGAACATGGACATTCTATTACGACATATTCGTGAAGTTGATATTGGTCAGTCATCAATTGGTGATATATGTGCTGCTCACTGTATTTTGGACGATGGAACAAACATCATAATGGTAGTTGTTTACATTTCGCCCAATAACACAGTTAATAATATCATAAAGTTTATATACAGAAGGCTTATGGTCGAGTAGGTTCTGAAGAACTAGGAGAAAACTATCATACGTTGCCACTAATCTTAGCAGGAGATTTCAATATCAATTTCGCATCCGAAGATGGACAACTCTTGATAAACTTTCTACGAGATAAATTAGAGTTACAAATGAATAATGACCGTAATGAGCCAACTACAAGACATGGAACAACAATCGATGCAGTTTTTTCTAGATTTCTGTCTAATTTTAATTCTAAAATATATGTATCGTATTTCTCGTATCATAAGCCTATTGTCTCGGTTTTACAATCAACCACAGTAATTACTGATGTACCCAATAATGAATAAAACAATGAAAAAAAAATAAAAGATCTATGGAAAAATATTAATTTACTAATGAAAACATAAAATAAATTTAAATATTTGTAGGAAATTAATATATGTATATGTGCATACATGTATATTTTGTACACACACATTCATATATATATACATATAGATAGAGCGAAAGAAGTTTCACTTCAGTCGTGCGGTCATAAGCACACTCACTTTTTTTAATTGTTTACTATTCACTTATTGTGCAAGAGAATAGTAATAAATTACATTTGTTTTTTGTAAGTTATTCAGAATTATGCTTTAAAGATCATTTATGTTTTAATAAAAATATTCTTGTTTACATAAATTTTATTTACGTTATTAATTTGATAGTTGAAGGTCATTGACTTTGGGTTAGATAGTTGCATAATTTTTAATTTAAATTGATAGTGCAAGATATTGTTCTTATCTAAGTTGTGTTATGATCACTTTCTAATGTGGTTAGTTTAATTGTTATATTGTAGTGCCGCTTGTCGCCTGGCAGGAAAATAGAAAATAGTATCTTGAATTATAATTATTTTTGTTGTCCAAAGCTCATAAGCAGCCAAATATAGTGAGCATAATTTTGGTTTTGGTTGTTGTTGGTTTTTGGGCATTTTTCCATCCGCTGAGCCAAACCAGTTGTTTTTTTTGCTCAAACATATGTACATCTGTACACACATAAATGGTCGTGTGCTTATCAATTTTAGTGAAGTAAAAAAGTAAGAGAAAAAAAAAGAAGCTCACGTAAATAAGAATATTCTCTTTGTATTAATAATAACTTTTAGCTGTTAATCCCAGCAATCCATATTATAGCACTTACTTATTAAAAACAAACTGTAAAATAATATTACATTGTTGTTGTTTTAAATATTATTGATCAACAAATGGTAATTGCAATTATATATGTAATTCACAATCTATTTGAGCGTGCAAGTTTAAACAAGTTTATATAAAGTGATAAAAAAAATTCAACAAGGTCATGGATAATTCAACAATTTCTTATAGTGCAATTTTTAATATTTGGATGGAAAGCAATAAAGATATTGATGTTGTTTTTTGTGTCATATCAACAAATTACAATGAAATGTTAGAATGAGAAACAAATTGAAAAAATTAGAATAGCATGATGATGTTAAAAAATTATTGATTGAATGAAAAAAAAATATTGTTTTTTTATTGCATTTCAATGGGAGGTGGGCGTATTAGTGGGCGTGTTATTGTAATTTTTGCATGAAACATTTTAAATGATATAAATTACAGTAATATAGTATTTGAAGGTTGTATTTAATATATTTTAGAAAATATGGCACTTTTTATGTTGAGGTAATATGGGTGAGGGGTTAAAAGTGGGCCAAAGTTCAATTTTTATTTCAAATAATGTTTTTAACTGTATAACATTCAAGTATACCAAAATTGAAAGTTATACCTAAAGTATTACGGACAATACGGCATTTTAAAAATGTCGACTGTATGGCAGGTGGGCGTAAAAGTGGGCGAATTTTCTTAATTTTTTTTTTTTAAACTGGAATTGTCTCAAAAATAACCTGTGCAAAATTTCAGAACTCTACAATGACTCCTTGTATTTGATGCCGGCGTTGTCTCACTGTGCAACGGTGCTTAGGCCTGAGGTGCGGCGCGGTCGGGGCGTTTGTTGCTGGCGTCGTGTCGACGTCCCATTCTGTTGCCGCCGGATTCGAGAGGATGATGTGGTTGGCTGTCGACGCGATCGTGCATCCCGGCTTATTGGCGGTCGTCGGAGCGCAACCACGGTGGTAGCTACCAGATTGTTGACCGATGTCGTGTCTGGTGGTTCGGTGCAGCATGGTGTGGTGAGGCCACATACATATCTGGCACAGGTTTCTCGAAGTACACTCCTGGGTAGTGTGGGTAGGTGCCAGACAATTGAGGCAGTGGCCGTGTGCCTGGAAGACGCGCAGCCTTTGCTGTGGTGGCAATCCTTTAAAAATGGCGCAGTGCATCAACCGGTGCGATCGACGACATATTGGGCACCTGATGCGCTGCGGCTCTGCTGCTGATATGGGCGTTGACGGCAGTGCTCGCGTTCCACTACGACGACCCGTTGATGTGGTGGTTCGGGGAGCTGCGACTGGGCCAGCCGCAACTGGGGCTGCCATTTAGCGTGGCACGTGGATAGTCGAGCGAATGGTTGGCGTCGGAGTGAGTGGCATATCTGCATCCATGTTTATCTGTATGGAAGAGTGTTATTTTAATTGTAAATTTGTTGCATAGAGTGGATAAGGGTATGGCTGCCACGTTGTGGCATAAGTGGATGGTCAAGTTGATCGACCATTAGGTTGTTTTGTTTGTTATTTTATAATATTTATTTTATCGGGTTTATTGGATGATTTTATCGTTTACGTTTCGATCGGCGGTCGGTAATAAACATAGTTTGACAAGCGGTCTTGTTAGCTTTTCGGATTGCATACGGAAATCGACTACGCAATATGACCGTTGGAGTCTTGGTAAAGCTTCTCTATGCGACCAAGCCGCCATTTGGTAGTGGGGAGACACTCGTCCTGTATCAGGACACAAAAAATTGCCAATTGATACCTTGGGGGCCGTACTTTTGTACAATGTCAAGTGATACTTGTTTAAAGAATTCCACAAACTGTTTCTCTGTGGCACGTTGAGCTCCAATGAATGTTTTGCCTTTATCGCTCATGAGTTTTGATGGGAAGCCACGTCGAGCGACGAAGCGAGGTAATGTCGCGAGAAAAGCCTCCGTCATCAGATTAGTTCATAGCTCAAGGTGTACTGCCTTTGTCGTGAAACATACAAAGACAACCACATAGCCTTTCATGAGAGTGGAAGACCTTAGCATGGACGCCTTTATTTGAAAAGGCCCAGCAAAATCGACACCTGTGGTGGTGAAAGGCAGAGCGAAATTGTAGCGTTCAGGTGGAAGTGCCGCCATAATCATCGTTTTTGCTTATGCATAGTTCTTGCACATGGAAATGCATTTCTTGATTTGGGGCTTCAGACGTGGGATGTAATACTCTTGGCGTACCATATGTTGCATGAGGCGATGTTCGGCGTGTAGCATTAATATGTGGATTATTTCAGGAATAATGTGGCAAATGGTGACCTCTCTAGAATTATTATGGGGTGGCGTTCGTTGTATGTTAGGCTCGAATTAGCAAGCCAACCATTGGCACGAAGCAGACCTTTCGTGTCCAGAAACGGGTTTAGAACTAAGAGCGAGCTTTTTTTATCAATCGGCTTCGATTAGTGCGATCTTTGCCTTTTGTAAGTCTTGATGTGTCAATGTATCGCATTCGGGGTAAGTTGCTCCCTTAACTTTAAGTTTAAGCCGCTCTAAGAACTTGAGCATATAGGCGACTACTCTGAGGGCTCGGGGGAACGATGAAAATCGTTCAAGGATGTCATTATCATTTAATATTTTGTGGTTGGTGTCGATTTTTCGACTTTCGGGGGCAATTATGTTGCGCATTGGCGATTGTGGCCAAGAATCGGTGATTCTGTTAACCACCGGGGGCCATTCCACCACAGGTTGGTGGTGGCAAGATCCAAGGGTTTGGACCCTCTTGTATCTAGATCAGCAGGATTGTCAGCACTGGCTACGTGTCGCCAAGTGGCTGATCCTAGTAGGTTAAGTATTTGCGCCGTTCGGTTAGAAATATAGGTTTTCCACGCGTGTGGTGGTTTTTCTAACCAGGCTAGAACTATTTCGGAATCAGATCATAGATATAATTGGTATTTTGCTATGTCTAAGTGGGTCTGCACCATGGAAGCTAGTTTTGCTAGTAGTAGAGCTCCACAGAGTTCAAGTCGTGGGAGACTTAGCGTTTTTAGAGGCGCAACTTTTGCTTTTGCCACTGGTAGGTGGCTTGTAGTTGCGGCATCGCTTTGTGTGCGCACATATATAGTGGCACAATATGCCTTTTCAGAGGCGACGTAGAAGCCGTGTAGTTCCACTTTGTATTCGGGGGAATAGTTTACCCACCGTGGAATTTGTATCTGCGAAATGTCTGTCAGATTATTATCGACCTGGGACCACTTTCTAAGCGAAGAGGTTTCACTTGTTCGTCCCAGTCAGTTCCGTCTAGCCATAATTCTTGGATCAGGATTTTCGCTTGTATCATAATTGGCGAAAGCCATCCTGCGGGGTCGAAAAGTTTTGCCACCGAGGATAAAATTTGTCTCTTCGTTGTCGCGGATAATGCGGATATGGACTCTGTCGTGTATTAAAACTGGTCCGATGTCGCATTCCATTGGATGCCCAGTGTTTTTGTTGTACTTTCCTTTTCGAATATAAGGAAATTCGTATCCAACAAATTGTCGTTTGGTATATTTTTTAAGATATTTGGGTGATTAGATGTGATCTCTTTTGGGGGAAACCCTGCGGTCTTGATATCACTTGTGATAAGGACTCGTATGCTTGTGAGAAGCTGTGGCTCCCAGACAAGATATTGTCTACATACGTTTGTAAGTTTAAGACTTGTGTTGCCAGAGGAAATTCTGACTTTGTGTCTTCTGCCAGTTTGTGTAGCGTACGAATGGCTAGATATGGGGCACAGTTTACACCAAAGGTAACTGTTTTCAATTTAAAGTCGTGTAGTGGACTATTGGAAGATTTTCGGAAAATAATCCGTTGAAAATCCTAATCATTTTTATGAAGAATTATTTGTCGATACATTTTTTCGACATCCCCATTGAATACGTACATATTTGTATATACGCCAATTTAATATGAGGAGCATTAAATCTGATTGTAGTGTGGGTCCCGTAAATAGAATATCATTTAGGGAATTCTCCGAGCTAGTGGATCTCGAGGCATTAAAGACATCTCTAACCTTTGTGGAGGATGGAGTCATGTGTAGAAGTTCACGCAAGTGAGGAAAGTTCTCTGATCGCCATTCACTTGGGAGTGGCCAGAAACAATTCTTTTACACATGGCTCAAGCAGCTCACTACTTCCGGTCTTTGACCAAGTATCCTCTGGGTAGCATAAGAACATCCGTTCGAAGGCGGGCTAATGTGAGAAGGCGAAACATCCCCTACATAGGGTTGTGTGCTGGGTTTGGGACCCGCCAGGTAAAAAAAAACACTCCAATGAAAAAGAAAAAGCAGCCTCGGATGAGAGACCCCCTTTTGATGACGACCACGGCAAACGAAATAAGGACCACGATTTGAGTGTATGCACCTGGAATGTCCGGACCCTTAATTGGGAAGGTGCCGCTGCCCAGCTGGTTGATGTCCTCGCAAAAGTAAAGGCTGACATCACCGCCGTCCAAGAAATGCGATGGACGGGACAAGGACAGAGACGAGTAGGTCCTTGTGACATTTACTACAGTGGCCATATAAAGGAGCGCAAGTTTGGTGTTGGATTCGTGGTGGGAGAGAGACTCCGTCGCCGAGTACTATCATTCACTCCGGTGAATGAACGTCTAGCCACAATCCGCATCAAAGCGAGGTTCTTCAACATATCGCTGATCTGCGCCCACGCCCCGACGGAAGAGAAGGACGATGTGACCAAAGATGTCTTTTATGAGTGCTTGGAGCGCACTTATGAGAGCTGCCCCCGCCACGATGTCAAAATCGTGCTTGGCGACTTTAACGCCAGGGTGGGTAAAGAAGGTATCTTTGGCACTACGGTCGGTACATTCAGCCTCCACGACGAAACATCCCCAAATGGGTTGAGGCTGATCGACTTCGCCGGGGCCCGAAATATGGTTATCTGTAGTACTAGATTCCAGCATAAAAAGATTCATCAAGCTACCTGGCTGTCTCCGGATCGAAAAACTACCAACCAGATCGATCATGTTGTGATAGACGGAAGACACGTCTCCAGTGTTTTAGATGTGCGTGCGCTCCGAGGTCCTAACATCGACTCGGACCACTCTCTTGTTGCAGCCAAGATTCGCACCCGCCTCTGTGCAGCAAAAAACGCACGCCAACAAACACAAGGAAGGTTCGACGTCGAGAAGCTGCAATCACAACAGACAGCCAAACGATTTTCTACTCGGCTTGCACTCCTGCTCTCTGAGAGCACTCGTCAACAACTCGATATAAGGGAACTGTGGGACGGCATTTCTAATTCCTTACGTGCAGCTGCAACCGAAACCATTGGTTTTCGGAAAGTGCAAAAGAACAGCTGGTACGACGAGGAGTGCCGTGTCGCAGCGGAGAGAAAACAGACTGCCTACCTCGCAACGTTACGATCGACCACAACACGTGCGGGATGGGATAGATACCGAGAGTTGAAAAGGGAAGCGAGACGCATTTGCCGACAGAAAAAGAAAGAGGCTGAAATGCGTGAGTACGAAGAGCTTGATAAGCTGGCCGACAGGGGTAATGCTCGAAAATTCTACGAAAAAATGCGGCGGCTTACAGAAGGTTTCAAGACCGGAGCATACTCTTGTAGAACCCCCAAAGCTGATCTAGTAACCGATGCTCAGAGCTTAAATTATGGAGGGAACACTTCCCCAGCCTGCTGAATGGCAGTGAATGCACAACGCCAGGAGAAGGCGAATGCGATTCCCCAATCGATGACGATGGAGCAGACGTTCCATTGCCCGACCATGAAGAAGTTCGAATAGTAATTACCCGCCTGAAGAACAACAAAGCGGCGGGGGCCGATGGATTGCCGGCCGAGCTATTCAAACACGGCGGCGAAGAACTGATAAGGAGCATGCATCAGCTTCTTTGTAAAATATGGTCGGACGAAAGCATGCCCAACGATTGGAATTTAAGTGTGCTATGCCCAATCCATAAAAAAGGAGACCCCACAATCTGCGTCAACTACCGTGGGATTAGCCTCCTCAACATCGCATATAAGGTTCTATCGAGCGTACTGTGTGAAAGATTAAAGCCCACCGTCAACAAACTGATTGGACCTTATCAGTGTGGCTTCAGACCTGGAAAATCAACAACCGACCAGATATTCACCAAATCTTGGAAAAGACCCGTGAAAGAAGAATCAACACACACCACCTCTTCATCGATTTCAAACTGCTTTCGACAGCACGAAAAGGAGCTGTCTTTATGCCGCGATGTCTGAATTTGGTATCCTCGCAAAACTAATACGGCTGTGTAAACTGACGTTGAGTAACACCAAAAGCTCCGTCAGGATCGGGAAGGACCTCTCCGAGCCGTTCGATACCAAACGAGGTTTCAGACAAGTGCGACTTCTTCAACCTGCTTCTGGAGAAAATAGTTCGAGCTGCAGAACTAAATAGAGAAGGTACCATCTTATATAAGAGTGTACAGCTGCTGGCGTATGCCGAAGATATTGATATCATCGGTCTCAACACCCGCGCCGTTAGTTCTGCTCTCTCCAGGCTGGACAAGGAAGCACAGAAAATGGGTCTGGCAGTGAACGAGGGCAAAACGAAATATCTCCTGTCATCAAACAAACAGTCGTCGCACTCGCGACTTGACTCTCACGTCACTGTTGACAGTCATAAATTTGAAGTTGTAGATAATTTCGTCTATCTTGGAACCAGCGTAAACACCACCAACAATGTCAGCCTGGAAATCCAACGCAGGATTGCTCTTGCCAACATGTGCTACTTCGGACTGAGTAGGCAATTGAAAAGTAAAGTCCTCTCTCGACGAACAAAAGCTAAACTCTATAAGTCGCTCATAGTTCCCGACCTGCTATATGGTGCAGAGGCTTGGGCGATGACAGCAACCGATGAGTCGACGTTACGAGTTTTCGAGAGAAAAATTCTGCGAAAGATTTATGGTCCTTTGCGCATTGGCCACGGCGAATATCGCATTCGATGGAACGATGAGCTGTACGAGATATACGACGACATTGACATAGTTCAGCGAATTAAAAGACAGCGGCTACGCTGGCTAGGTCATGTTGTCCGGATGGATGAAAACACTCCAGCTCTGAAAGTATTCGACGCAATACCTGCCGGGGGAAGCAGAGGAGAAGGACCTGGCTTCGCTTGGAATACCCAATTGGCGCCACGTAGCGAAAAGAAGAAACGACTGGCGCGCTGTTGTTAACTCGGCTATAATCGCGTAAGCGGTGTCTACGCCAATTAAGAAGAAGAAGACCCTTTGTGGTTTTTTTGTCCGGCTTTACTACTGCATGGTGTGGCAAGTAGAATGAATAATATTTGCCTTTTACGATTTTTTCGCATGGGCTTACTTCCTCCATGTGGTCTAAATGGAGGTATTCTTCTAAGGCACCAACATAATCTTGTTTTAGCTCACCTTTTCTAAGTAGGTTTTTTTCCATACTTAGAAACTGCTGTATTGCAGAGGTGCGAGAGTGACCTAAGGCGAGTGTGTCTGGAAATTTTTATTTTCGAGGTAGTTGTACGACATACCGACTATTATCTGATCTAGTGGTTGTGGCTTTGTAAAAGTCTTCACAATACTGATCTTCTGGTGTTGTAATTGAAATGGGGGGAAGTTCTTCTAACTCAATCAAAATTTTCTCAATTGTGAATTAAGGTCCTCGTTTGAGATTTCGTCAACTTGAGTTTTCATTGTTGTGACTGGTTCCGCAACAAGTCCACTTAGGACCCAACCGAAAATGGTATTTTGCGCCAGAAGTGTTTTCGAAATTTTTTCAACACCTTCTATTATAATTTGTGATATAAAGTCGCTTCCTAATAGAAGGTCTATTTGAGCGGGGTGTTGCAGTTGGGATATGCTAGCTTTAGGTGTGTAACCTTTTGCTAATGCTTGCTATTTATATGATAGCTTGGAAGCATGTTCGTGAGTTGCGGTAAGACTATTGCGTCTGCTTGAATGCGCTTATCCGCTTGAGGGGAAATTAGGGTAATGGGGCAGATTTTTTTGGAATTTTTAACTACTCTTCCGCCTATTCCCGTAGTTTCAAAATTGCCTAATTTTGTAGGCAGTTGTAGCCTATTTTGTGTCCTAGACACAGTAAATGATCTTTGTGATCCTTGGTCTATTAAGGCCCTGAGTTTAAACAGTTCTCCTCGGTGTTCGATGGAGACGACTGCTGTTGGTAGTAGTACCATACTTTGAATCTCGCTGTGCAGCGTTTGAGTTTTTAATGCCTTGGAGCAGCTCTCTTGGCAAAATTCGGGATTTTGTGTTTCGGAGTTGCGGTTGCAACTAAACCCGTGGCTATTTTTGAGAAAGCGCTACTTTGCGGTGTGTTGGGAAAGTTACTTAAGTGCAACATAGAATGATGCCTTTTGTGGCAATATACGCAGTTAAATTTGCTTTCGCAATTATTGAGATTGTGTGAGTGGGACAAGCAGTTTGTACAGAGTCTATTTGATCTGACAAAGTTGTTCTTTTTATTGATATTAAGTTTTTTAAACTTTTCGCAAGATTTTAGCTTGTGCCCTCCTTTACACAGTTCGCATGACGTTAATATATTTTGTTCAGATGTGAACGATTGATTTTTAAAAAAGCTTCTGTTTAAACTGTTGTTGTTACTAGCTTGGGGTCTAATGAAACTTCGATTTAGGTCGTGTTGAACGTTTTTGGTTCTGACAGCTTTTTTATTTACCCTTTCCGCAATTTCGTATTGGGTAGTTAAGAAATCTTTCATCTGCTGCCACGTTGGGCATTTTCTTCTTGATGAGAGCGATTGCTCCCACAAAAGCAACGATTTTTCTGGTAATGCCGCGGAGCATATGTGGGAATATTCTGTGTCGATAGAACCGATAAACAATTTGAAACAGTAGATTGAAGTTTTATGAACTCTTCACTTGTTTCTTTCTGAATTTTTGGTAAGTTCATTAATATGGTGACTTGTTGGTCGACCAATATTCTTTCATTCTTGTATCGTTCTTTTAGAGCTTCCCAAGCCAAATTGAAATTGTAGTCATTTAATGCGAACTGTTTGACATTTACGCCTGCTTGATCTTTGGTTTTGTATCTGAGGTGGTACAATTTTTGATTTTGTGATAATTTAGGATAGTTTATGTACACGGCCGTAAACATGTCCCGGAAGGACGGCCATTGTTCATAACCTCCGTGAAATGTTTCTGTATCGCATGCTGGCACTTTAAGGTGAATGCCTGAACTCGCCTCTTGGCTTTGAATTTGTGGCAACTCTACACTCGGTAGAGTAGGTGCAATTGCTTTAATTAATTTCAATTGATCGGAGATCATGGCTTTTGTCTCTTCATATTAATCAAGGCAATTTTCACATTTTGCGTAAGCCGAGGATTTGAAATTTTCGGATAGATCTGAGTCGTCAGTTTCTACTATGCAGATTGGAGACGTGTCCAGAAATTGTCAATATTTTGATTTTTGATTTCTAGCACCGATTCAGAGTTATCTTGAATCGGTGAAGATGAAAATCGAGTGCAGTATCTTGTTAAGCTGTCACTCTCAGAAATGAATAAGAAATGTCTTTTCCCCGTTTTTGCTTTGTAGCAACTTGCTTCGAGCGTGTAGCTTCTGCAGGTGTACTTGGACTTTTGTCATCAGAAATCATTTTCGGAAGTTTTAAAAATTGAGTAGATTTAGAATCTTTAGAGTCTGTGCTCATTTAGTAACAATAACTTAATAGAAGTGAAATATATTTTTTAGTATAAATTCAGATGATTGTAAAAACCCGAAAACTCTTTTACGTAAATAAGAGTTTTTATTTCCGAATTAACGATTAGGCAATAATATAATAAATATATTGTATATTTTATTTGTGTATATATTAGAGTGATTCAAAAAAATTTTTTTTTTTCTTTTGGTACTCGGAAAAATAGGTTCCTAGACACATGTAAGAAAGTCTCTCCAAACATGAGTTTTTAATTGTAACGGGAAGGTCTTCCTAAATAGAGTTTTATATTTTTTCTTATTATCTGATAGAAAAATTTATATCTCGCTTCCAACTACTTGAAAAAACATCTTGTTCTTTAGATTTTGTAGTAAATTGAATGCTCTACAAAAAAGGTCTATTATGATTTTTTCGTAAACCCAAACGTTTAAAAGATATTAACAGTTAAAGTTTGATTATTTTTGGGAACATTTTTTATTTGAATTTTATAACTCAATGAAAAAAAATTATTATGAATGATGAAACTTATATGCTTTCTTAGAAGTGTCTACTAGGGTGGGTCGATTCCGGACTTTTTTCGATTCGGGATTTCTAATAGTGCGGAAAAGTAGCCTTAGTACTTCCTGATTCCAATGCAACTTTTTGTTTTGGGATCGGATTGCATCTTCAACCCCAAGTCCGGCCTTGAAATTTCGGAAATTCGCCTAAAATCGTGAAATTGTCTACCTAGTGCCAGAAATACGCATCTCATGGCAAAATGTATAGAACAAAAGTTGTTTGTCACGTCATTTGCTACCGAAGTGATCCTGGCCGTAGGACGAACCGTTCCCGAGATACGAGCGAAAAGCCTAGGTTACAGAAATAGTTGCAAAAAAGGTTGAAAATACTTTCAAAAAGTCATCAATTCCGATAGTTTCGCACACCAGAGTTGTACAAATGCTCACCACATCCCATAAGAAATTTCTGACTCTTAAACAAATGTTTTTAAGGAACCCAATAGGTTTGAGCTCTAAACGAGACGACTTTGTCTCTTCTGCCGGAAAATTATTTGACATCTCTGCTTGTAAAGAAAAGCTTTCAAAACGTCATTCAACATCAACACTTACCAGAAAAGTATTAGCTAGAACACGTGACCATTCAGATGAGCCCGACTCTCATACAGACGACAACAATGTAGGTGCGTCGCACATGGATTCTTTCAAAAACGATGCTGATGATGAATTTTCTCTTCCATCCTCTAAAACCAAACAAAACACCCTAGTATTAGAACACACTGCTTTAGCTGCCCAAAGATTTGGAGTAAGTGATAGAGCAGCGGCCTTGATTGTTTCATCTGCTTTTCTGGATGCCAAAAAAACAGGTTTGATAACAGAGGATCAGGCTAGCTTTGTCACTGACAAATGCAAGATTAGTCGGGCAAAAAAAAGTGTTGGAGTTAAGCTCCAAAACACCGAAAGTATTGACTCTGGGGCTGTATTTTGACGGCCGCAAAGACAATACACTTACACAAGTCAGCGAAGGTGAAAAGTACTACCGCGACACTGTCAAAGAGGAACATATTTCTCTTATAGCGGAACCTGGTTGTCATTACAGTGGCCACGTCACCTCTCCTTCCGGGTCAGCTGAGGATGAGACGCAAGCTATATGGCAACATTTACAAGACAATTCAGTTGATGTGGAACATCTAGAAGTTGTCGGTGCTGATGGCACCAACACGAACACAGGTTGGAAAGGTGGAATCATTCGGAAACTAGAAGAAAGAATAGGTAGGCCATTACAGTGGGTTGTTTGTCTTCTACATTTCCGACCCAACTTAGCACAGACCAAGCTTAGCTCTATAAAATATCAGAAGCTGTTATTTCCGGTCAATGTTCCTCAGATTTAGCGTCGATTCATCCAGGTAACATGTACAAATCTCGCTGGCTCACCTGTGCAAATAGAATTCTGAGATTATGCATTTCTACTGACAAACCAACAAAGGAAATAAATATTTTGGTCAAGTACATACTTACAGTTTACTCACATTTGTGGTTTTCAATAAGATTCAACAGTTCAATCAAAGATGGCTCGCGCCATCTCTATGCTGCAATTCAAAGGTCGAGATACTTACCTGCTAAACTGCGCAAGGTTATCGATTTATCCATTCAACAGAATGCTTTCTTTGCTCCTCCAGAAAACATTCTCCTTAGTATGATGACTGACGAACGGATAGAAGGCAGAAAGTTGGCCCTTGACCGTCTTCTGGCAGCCAGAGAAGCAGAGTCTGACACTGTAAATGGAAGGGTTAGATGTAATAAAGTGCCAAAGCTGAATTTCAAAGCTAATAATTATTACGATATGATTAACTGGAAGACTATTTATTACTTATAGAGCAGCCACCTCCACGCGGTGGGTTCTGGGTGACCAATACAGGTTAGCTGAGAGCTGCAACAATTTTCACCTTGCGCTGTGGCGCGCCGCCTTTTCGCTCGTATCTCGGGAACGGTTCGTCCTACGGCCATGATCACATACCATTTCGGTAGCAAATGACGTGACAAATAACTTTTGATCTATACATTTTGCCATGAGATGCGTATTTCAGGCGCTAGGTAGACAATTTCACGATTTTAGGCGAATTTCCGAAATTTCAAGGCCGGAGTTGGCGTTGAAGATGCAATCCGATCTCAAAACAAAAAGTTGCATTGGAATGAGGAAGTACTAAGTTCCGCACTATTAGAAATCCCGAATCGAAAAAAGTCCGAAATCGTACCACCCTATTACATACCAACCTCCACAAGAACGCATGGATGTAACAGAAACATTATTCCGTAAAAGATACAAAGGATCAACACACACCAACAACCTGAACCTCAGCCAGAACAAACCTTCAGACACATGGAAGAAGCTGACGATACATCGAGTACTTTTTTAGGCTAAAGGATGGACTACCTTGCCTTACACTCAAGGATGATCCAACACAACAAGAAGTGAATATCATGATCGACGCAGGGGCTACAAACAACTACATATCAAAAAAATGCAGAATAGGTAAGAGTATATTAATAGATCCTGTATGGACAAAATCAATGCATGGATATTCCATCATGACTAGTAAAAAAAAATAATACATCTGTTAAGCCATGTGTTAGCGATTAATAATAAGTTCACTAAATTTATATGATTTATACTGTGCAATTTGGCATCACCATTATCCAGCTACACGATGCCCTATCTGGCATCACCATGATCAGGTGACTCATTTTCGTTTCGGCATTTCTACCGTTGTTTGGGTCAGGCCATTGTGCATTATACAACAACAAATAGACGCACGATTTTCAGGTGATGCGTTTTAGCTTGGCACATCATACGATTATACTGTTCTTTGGTCAGACCATGGTTCCGTATGCAATAACAACATTATTATTTTCGCCAGTTCGCTTACATATCATTTTTCTATATAAGTTTGAGTTAAGCATAGGATTGCTCTCTGTTGTCGGTCAAATGAATTGGATGGTACTTGGAGAGTACCAAATACAGTTGAAATAAATATATTGAAATTGAATCGTGGTTTTATTACAGTGCAGACATATATGTACGACATACGGGTTAATTTGAGTGTTTAGTGCAATCCTAAACATGTTTGGTGCCTCCTGTGAGGACTGTGTATATCGTTTAAATTGCGAATAATTTGTCAGCATTAAACTTGCGTACATCAGCACGCACATCTATTTTGCGCATCTGGTCGCAAATTCAAGTAGAGAACTACCATCCAGACTGTGTTGAAAGTGAACAGCTCTTGGGTAGTGCCAGACAACATTTCTCTCGTTTTATGGACAACCGTTTTGCCCTCGTGTCCAGCGCACATGGAGGCGAGATGACAGAGCATGATGATGTGCTCGCTTCAACGGAGGAGATTTTCAACAACATTTGCAGCAAATTAAAACGTACAATGTCAGCGTTTAGCGAACTTCCCAATCAGGAATGCAGCCATGCAGCAGACATGCGTTTGGATCCTGTCTCCATTCCAAGCTTTGGCGGAGAGCCGTCCAATTGGTTAGCGTTTAAGGATATGTTTGAGACGCTTTTTCACAACAGAAGCGACTTGCAGCCCACCTATAAACTGGGAAAATTGAGACAGTATGTGAAGGCGGAAAATGTTCCATTAGTCGGTGGCTTGTACACAGGTGGGTATGAAGAAGTCTGGCCTGAACTGAAACAACGTTACGACAATCCCCGTACTCTTTCATCATGTTCAGCATCTTCTAGACTTACCAACCCACCCATCAGAATCTCGAGCTACGCTACTTAATTTTGTTTATAGTGTACGTAATTCCTTCAGAGCACTTGAATTGATGAATGTGCCAGTAAAATATATGGGATGATATAGCCGTACCTCTGCTACTACCGCAACTACCGATTGTTACTCGAACCGAGTGGGGAATGAGCCTAAAATCCAATGCAATTCCGAAAATGGAAGAAGTGATAATGTTCGTGGAACGGCGTGCAGCTAACCTGCCGACATCGTCGCCAATTGCTCCACATACATATTTCAAGCGGACGCACATCCAAGTCGTGTCGTGAAGGCGTATCTGACTATGAACTCCGGAAAAATTCTTAATCCGTTGGTAGCATCTGACAAGGCAATGAATTGCCCATCTTGTAATGAGTTTCGTCGCATTACGAAATGTCAAAAGTTTCGTAACCTTCAACTTTACGGACGCTGGGACTTAGTGAAGCAGGCATCACTATGTTTCAATTGCCTAAAGGCCGGCCATCGTAATCGCGACTGTCCATCTGGTTTATGTCTCAACCGCCAACAGAAACACAATACTCTTCTATGTAGAAGGCCCCAGTAGAGGAGCGTTGAAGGTACTTCTGACAGATTTACTCTTGGAGCGTCGGCTGCAGCGCAAGTGGTGGCTCCAAAGGTACTTCCTCGACAACAATGATCATGGAGCGATGTCCAGTCATTTCTCTTACAGAGTGACCAGACTATTCTCTTAGCAACGGCAAACGTGCTTCTTGCTGACTGTAAGGGTTGCTTAAATGAATGTCGAGCACTTTGCGATATTGGTTCCCAAGTGAGCTTCGTTTGCGAATCATTAGTAACTATTTTGAATCTTCCTAGAAGTCCCTGCGAGTTTCAAGTCAAGGGTATGGATCAAAGCCTTTCAACCCGTACCAAAGATGTTGTCAGAGTTAGTATGCAGTCTCAGGTGGACGAGAAGTTCCAGATCAGCTTCGATGCGTACATCATTGATTCAATCACGTCTATGACTCCTTCTACTAATATAGACATCAGGACCAGTCATCATTTAAGGAATCTTTGTTTAGCTGATCCGGCATTCGGTATACCAGGTCCCGTAGAACTACTGATTGGCGCAGATATTTGGCCTGCTCTCGTATTAAACGACGTTGTTGTCGTTTCTTATAACGAACCATGTGCATTACACACCCGTCTGAGATGAGTAGTGCTAGGTCCAGTAGCATCGAAAGAGTCGAAGTCAACCGTTTTTTCATCACTCATTGACGGTTCCGATGATTCTACCACCCATAAACTTCTAAGAAAATTTTGAGAAGTAGAGGAGCCTCCTGATAACATCAAGACGGAGGTGGACGAATGTGAAGATATTTTCGCAAGTACGGTTACGCGACATCCGAGTGGTCAATACATAGTACAGATACCATTTCGATCTGATGCCCCTCCACTTGGAAATTCACATTCGGCGGACTATGTACTGAGGGAGAAATACGTGGAATTCATGAGGTAATACATTAATTTGGGACATATGGAGGCAATCGATGCTCTTCCAGTTAACATGGGAAGCTGTTATTACATCCCTCACCATGCTGTTTTGACTAAATTCAGAGTAATGTTTAACGCATCATCTAAAACAACGAACGGCGTATCTCTTAATGATACGCAAATAAGTGGACCACAACTAGAGGACAATCTGGTTGACATACTTCATCGATTTCGGCGGTATTTGGTAGCTCTCACAGCCGATATCAAAAAAATGTTCCGACAGGTAATGGTGGATTCCAGGCATCGAAAATGGCAACAGATCCTTTGGAGGAAGTGCCCTAATGAACTCTTGCGTACCTATCAACTTAACACAGTGACGTACGATATGGCAAGCAGTCCTTTTAATGCTATTAGGTCATTGAGACAGTGTGAATACGATAATTCGAAAGTGATCGCTGACGTCAGCCGGGCAGCCGCCGCACGTGACAGCATCCTTCATAGCTTTTATGTTGATGATTATTTGGAAAGTGTCCACACGACAGAACTGGCCATCAACCGTGCACGGGACGTTGATGCCATTCTTCAACAAGGTAAATTTGAGTTAGATAAATGGAATTCCAACTGCGTTCAAACTATGGAAGGAATCAGTGGCTCTAAGGCGTCAGCATCGGAGAGAAATTATAGCGATTCCAGCACAACGGTATTGGGCCTTCACTGGAATCCTATTTCTGATACGTTATTCTTCAAGGTAAAGGTATGTAACTTTTACACAATTCCTACTAAACGGATTGTTTTTAGTGATATTGCATGTTTGTATGATCCGCTGGGTATGCTGGCACCAGTTGTCGTGATGGCCAAGATATTTGTTCAAAATCTATGGTTGGCGAAACTGAGTTGGGATACGCCTCTTCCACCTAATCTTCGAGAGACTTGGATGGAATACCGGAACAGTTTACAGACTGTCGAAAGGATCAAAATACCACGATGGGTGGGGATCAGAGAACATTCTGTATCGACACTACATGGGTTCTGCGATGCAAGTACCAAAGCTTACGCCGCAGTTATTTACCTGCGAAACACCATCGCTAACGGAGGATTCCATACATATCTGATTGTCGCAAAAACAAGAGTTGCTCCATTGAAGGAAATGACTATCCCCCGCCTCGAGCTTTCGGCAGCTCAGCTATTGGTTACAACTATGAACAACATACGTCGCGCCTTGCAATTGGAAGATACGGCTTACACTTTATGGAGTGACTCAACAATTGTTCTCCATTGGATTCGGCGGCAACCCTCCTCATTGAAGCAATATGTGGCCAATAGGATAGCTTTTATACAATTAAAATCGGATATAAACGCGTGGCGACACATTTGTTCAGAAAACAATCCCGCTGACTGCGCCAGCCGTGGAATTACACCTATAGCACTCATGGGGAACGAACTTTGGTGGAACGGACCTCCTCTTATTCATGCGGTTAATGAATCATTGTCAGCTTTACCAAGTCTAACAGCTGAGGAAAATCAAATTTTTAACGGGGAAAGCCGTCCGTTAACTGTGCATCTTGGCGATAACAGCGGGAAGGGTTTACTGATGACATCCTTTCGAGCACAACGAATACCTTTGGTAGCAAGGTTTAGCCGTTTGAGTGCCTTACGGAATACAACTGCTCGAATTCGTCGTATTATGCCGACGTTCAGAAGTCAGAGATCACAGGAGTTGATTACTGCTGAAGAGAAAGAATGGGCACTAATCACGCATATTCGTCAAAGCCAAGGTAAAATGTATCATTCTGAAGTTAGAGCACTTAAATCTCGTTCCAGCATCGCTTTGTCAAGTAACCTGCTTCCACTGAACCCGATTTTAGACGAAGAAGGCATACTGCGTGTTGGTGGTTGGTTAACAAATTCGGAATTACCGTATGAGCAAAAACATCCAATCATTCTTGCCAATACCTGTCCATTGGCAAAACTTCTCGTAAGTAATGCTCATAGGTGCTGTCTCCATGGTGGGTTGGACATGCTGCGCTACTTACGCATGCGATTTTGGATTATGCATGCACGCCTGATTGTAAAGTCATATATTCATCAGTGCGTCAAATGCCGTCGACATTCCCGAGTAACTCAGCAGCAACAGATGTCATCACTTCCAAAATCCCGAGTTATGATTGACCCACCCTTTACCCATACCGGGTTGGACTACTGCGGGCCATTCAACGTTCGTCATGGAGGAAAGCGAGCCACTACAATGAGCAAAACTTACGGAGCGATTTTAATTTTTATGGCTACAAAGGCCGTACATGTCGAACTTGCGGAAAATTTGTCGACTCAGGCATTTATCGATGTGTTTGATCGCTTCATAAGCCGCCGTGGAATATGTTCGATCCTTTATAGCGACAACGGAACGCAATTTGTAGGTGCTAGTCGAGTTCTATATCAAGACCTTCAAAATTGGAGAAATATATATGCAACTCAGCATATTGCATCTTTCGGCACGCAGTGGAAATTCATCACTCCAGCTGCATCCCATTATGGAGGTCTTTGAGAGGCAGCTGTGCGTTCAGCAAAAAAAAAAACATCTCTATCGCATAATTGGTCGCCAAATCTTACGCTTCAATAAATATATATATATATATTGAATATAACAGTGAGAAACGTACACCTGAAGGACTTTTTGTTAAGCACCATTGTCAACGTCGAGTGCAAAAGATTTGCCGTTTTATTGATCCAAATCGACGATTCCTGAACCCCGACGGTTCAGCCGGGCAGGAATGTTAGCGATTAATAATAAGTTCACTAAATTTATATGATTTATACTGTGCAATTTGGCATCACCATTATCCAGGTACAAGATGCCCTATCTGGCATCGCCATGATCAGGTGACTCATTTTCGTTTCGGCATTTCTACCGTTGTTTGGGTCAGACCATTGTGCAGTATACAACAACAAATAGACGCACGATTGTCAGGTGACGTTTTAGCTTGGCACATCATACGATTATACTGTTCTTTGGTCAGACCATGGTTCCGTATGCAATAACAACATTATTATTTTCGCCAGTTCGCTTACATATCATTTTTATACTCTCGCAACAAAGTTTCTAAGGAGAGTATTATAGTTTTGTTTACATAACGGTTGTTTGTAAGTCCTAAAACTAAAAGAGTTAGATATAGGGTTATATATACCAAAGTGATCAGGGTGACGAGTAGAGTTGAAATCCGAATGTCTGTCTGTCCGTCCGTCCGTCTGTCATTAGGGAGGGGCATATTTGGACGTAATTTTTTTGGAAGAGTGGGCGTGGCCCCGCCCCCTACTAAGTTTTTTGTACATATCTCGGAAACTACTATAGCTATGTCAACCAAACTCTATAGAGTTGTTTCCTTCAGGAATTTCCATATACAGTTCAAAGATGGAAGAAATCGGATAATAACCACGCCGTAATTTTTTAGAAAAGTGGGCGTGGCCCCGCCCCCTACTAAGTTTTTTGTACATATCTCGGAAACTACTGTAGCTATGTCAACCAAACTCTATAGAGTCGTTTCTTTCAGGCATTTCCATAAACAGTTCAAAAATGGAAAAAATCGGATAATAACTACGCCCACCTTCCATACAAAGGTTATGTTGAAAATCACTAAAAGTGCGTTAGCTGAATAATAAAAAACGTCAGAAACACTAAATTTTACGGAAGAAATGGCAAAAGGAAGATGCACCCATTTTTTTTTAAATTGAAAATGGGCGTGGCCTCGCCCACTTATGGACCAAAAACCATATCTCAGGAACTACTCCACCGATTTCAATGAAACTCGGTATGTAATATTTTCTTAACACTCTGATGACATGTACGAAATATGGGTGAAATCGGTTCACAACCACGCCTTCTCCAATATAACGTTATTTTGAGTTCCATCTGATGCCTTCTCTGTATAATATATACATTAGGAACCAATGATGATAGCGGAATAAAACTTTACACAAATACGGTATTTGAAAAATATGTAAATGACGGATAATGAAATCTCGATTATCACTTTACCATGCGATAGTATAAAATGTTCGGTGACAGCCGGACTTAGCCCTTCCTTACTTGTTCTATATAAGGTTGAGTTGAGCAAAGGATTGCTCTCTGTTGTCGGTCAAATGAATTGGATGGTACTTGGAGAGTACCAAATACAGTTGAAATAAATATATTGAAATTGAATCGTAGTTTTATTACAGTGCAGACATATATGTACGTCATACGGGTTAATTTGAGTGTTTAGTGCAGTGGTTCCCAAACTTATTTTGTCTACCGCCCACTTTGAGAATAAATATTTTTTAGCGCCCCCATTTTTTCACCTATGTAAAAACCACTATAACTTCAAATTAAGCGCAGTAGCTAACATACAACGGCGCTTAGGTCTCAGGTTAACTCTTACGGGCTCCACCTGCCAATAAGAATGATTATTGAAACACAACTTTGTAGTATTAAAACAGAGAATATTTTATTAAAAATAAAACTAAAATAATCGATCCATATATAAAAACTAATGGGAAGGATGAATCTGATGCTGTTTAATAATTGTGTTAATATGAGGTTTCAATTTACTCAAGCACAGTCGCAAGTCGCCACGTTCGGTAACAAGCACACGATTTCTATTTTTAGTAAGCAGTGTTGTCACGGCACTAAATCCACGTTCACACAAATATGACGATGGGAATGCTATCAAGAATCGTTGAACGATTGACCACAATCCAGGGTACAATTGCGAGATCGGTTTTTGTAGCCAAAATTCTTGGTAACCATTTTTGAACTTGATTTTTATTTCCTCGTTTGTTGTCAATTCTATAAGTTCTTCTTCCAGCTGAGGTGACATTGCTGTGTTGACATTTGAAAACGGATCCAACACCCAGTCTGGTATTTCCAAGTTCAAAATGTCCTGGTATCGTTCGGTGAAGTCAATGTGGAGGTTTTCCAAATGTTGGCAGTAGGCAAACAATTCGTCGTTACTGCATGATACTGATAAATTCGGAAAATTTTGAAACTCACGTCTACCCAGATTCTTTTTGTGAAGAAGCAGCCAAACCGTTTTTTGTTTTAATTAAATTTAGTTTATCGCCTTGCAGTTGGAGATTCATGTCGTTGAACAATTTATACAGGTCTGTCATGTAAGCTATATCATTTTTTGATGTTATGAGCTTGTCTTGAAATTCTGTATCTTTAGTTTCCAAGAACTCTATAACAGAGTCAAACAGGTTGTAGAATCGAGTCAGACAATTGCCTCTTGATAGCCAACGAACTTCAGTATGAAACAACAAACGATTGAAATCCTCGTCATTAGTAACACAAAGCTGATGAAATAATCTATCATTCAAAGAGCTGTTGCGGATTTTATTGCCTGCTTTGATGACATATTGCAGTGATTGAAATAGTTTTTCACTTAAGTTTCTAGCAACTTAATGTTGTCTATGAATAACGCAATGTACACCAAGGACATCTGGAATTTTATTTTTTAAGTACGCTATGAAGCCTTTATGGCACCCTGTCATAGCCGGAGCGCCATCCGTAGCAACGGCAATAATAATTTTCAAAGGAATTTCTTTCTCATCGCAAAACTTTTACAATATATTGAATATGGTTTCGCCTTTTGTATCTGTCTCTAAATTTCTATCAAATAATAGTTCTTCACATATTTTCTCATCTTTAATAAACCTCACGTAAGACAACAACAATGCTTCATTAGTTGGTAAAGTGGTTTCATCCAGCTGAATTGAAAATTGACTTGACCTCAGGTGATCGTACAATGATTCTTCAATGTTTTCAGCCATTTCATCAATTCGTCTTTGCACAGAATTATTACTCAAAGGAATTTTTCGGACAATATCTGCGGCCGGTTTATGAAGCACGGTAGTTATTACTTCATTTATTACTGGCAATATTAACTCTTCTCCGATGTTTGTGGTTTGCCTTTTTGAGCAATTAACAAAGAGATATTGTACGAAGCTCGAAGTCCGTCGTCATCTTGCTTAGCAGCCGCCGAAAACAGTTTTGCTACACTTGGCTGAGTATTATGCTTCTTCTCTAGGTCTTGAAAATATCTGGATGCATTTTATTCAAATGACCTTGCAGTCTTGAAGGCTTCATTGCTTCATTCGAAAATGTTTTTAGACATAGAAGACACAAAGGCGAGGATGGGTTTGTGGGATTTTCAATGAATCCGAATTTAAGGTATTCCGCACAGTATTTCCGTCTCTTCTTTTTTACTTCCGACATTGTTTTGCTTTGAGAAATACGTTTAACTTCGCAAGTAGTGTAACGGAGGCGTAAGTAATGCTCATCTATTGCGCGCAAAACCACAAATGAATATTAAATAAATATTACATTGTTTATATAGGAATGCTTAAGCACAATTATTCAGCTCTATTCTGCATTTCGATTACGTTCCCGCTCTACGCTCCGTCTGAATCGAAAATAGGTATTCTGAGTTACGATTGGATTGAAAGAAGAAGAGGAAGAGCTGTAGCTCTTTCAAAGTCAGCTGTTTGCTTTGAAACGTGTAAAAATGAAACACAACAAAGCAAAAATACACAAATTATTGTTGGTTTATTAAAATAAAGAAATTATATCGCGTTTTTTTAAACACTAACATGGAATCAGTAGCGGCAGCGATATTACTTGAGGAGGAGAGCAATGCATTATTCAAAATATGCCCTACATTACTCTATTAAATAAAAACAATTGCATTCAGTGCATTTTACAGCTCCTATATTAAAAAAAGTAAATGCTTTTATTTCATTTCACAGCTCGTTATATAAATGAATAATAGTAAAATAAATAAAAGGCTAACAATTAAAAAATGACTATTTTGAATCCGGCTTATAATTTGGACCTAATCTTAGCATTTGCATTTTTATTTCTACTTTTTCCTTCACCAGCTCTTCCTTAATTTTATTGTGTCGCTTCTGTTCTTCAGGTTGCTTCACTGCAGTCTCCGCCAAAGTTTCTAGAGAACGATTCATGTGTCGTAAATATGAAGTAACTTCTTCCATTTTACCAAAGGCAGCTTCATTGAATGTTTTCGTCTCTGCATAAAATTCTTTTTGATTTGTATCTGTTGCTTAAGTAATGAAGATTTGCTCTGCTTGTCTGCTCTCGCCTCTCTATTTTGGCTGCTAGCTCTCCTGGTTGAAGGGATATCATCCGTTTCCAAACCCGTCAAAGCTATCACCTTTTCATCAAGTGGGCTTATGCGTTGTAAACGGCAAGGACCTCCACCGGTGCTCATCCTTTCTTTTTTGTTATGCGATAATTTTCGCTTCATGTAGCATTTCCAGTCAATCCAGACCTGCACGAAAACGTTAGATTTAACTTAATTTTTTAAAATTAATTGTAGGTAATACCTTACCTTTCTCCATGTATTGGAATCTTTTGTTGGTGGGCCAAGTGCATTTAAATTCCTTGCAACCTCCTCCCAAAACTCCTGTACTTCTTCCTTCGGTCGCTTTTGGAAGCCCTGCGCAATATCTCTTTTCGTGGCCACCATATCACACAATTTTTCGTATTGCTCTGCCGTTGTTACTTTTGACCTGCAAACATATCAAAATATATCATTTAAGCACAAACAACCATAATCTTAAAGTTTTACTTACATATTTGAGGAAATTATTTTATCCAAATGCACGAAAATGAATATATAACGGCTTTCCGCCAACAAAACTTCAACGTACAAAAACGTAATTACGATCGCAATGCAGAATACATAGAATTGGAATTTTCGAAGTTAAATCGAAACGCAGAATACCAAAGTTGCCAATCGGAGAAAATTTCGATTCGAGTAGAAATGCAGAATAGGGCTGATTATATGTGACCTGGTCTAAGGAAAAGGGGCTTAGGTGTCAAAAAAAAGGAGAACAATTAATGAGATAACGAGAAACTGACGATTATTTTGAAACAGATTTTCCCAGAAAACTAGTTTTCGCACGTTAGCTCCCTTTTCGTAGACCAGGTCACATATAGTAGTCCAAAAATATGAATTCTTATTTTTCCAAGAAATACATTTGTAAAAAAGGATCTTTCTCCTTTTCTAATTATCTTATTTTCCCCAGAAATACATTTGTAAAAAAAAGGATCTTTATCCTTTTTTTATTTTCCCCAGAAATACATTTGTAAGAAAGGATAAAGATCCTTGTTTTATTTTCCACATAAAAGATTTAAGGACTTCAAAAGCTCAAAACGTGCCCTACATCAGCTACCGACGTCATTTCGCAAGTGATAAAATAAATTATTCAAGAGCTCAAAGCATTCGCTACATCAGCTCGAACCTATCTACCCTACACCTTTGCGCAAATGATTATATTATGATAGCAAATGCCCACATACAGATTTGGCAATGGCAATAGCAATAGGTACGTTTGACAGTTAGTATTCTATAAATTCTATCCTGTCGAAATGCCCCGTTGTGAAACGGAGCGACCGATTGACATGTTTTTCATTTTTTCTGTATTCAATAAAATAGGACAGATATATGAACTACGCGGAGAGAAATATAGAACCGAGTTTGAGCAATCTTTTAATTCATATTAGTTGATGTTCACAGGTTGTTGTTGAGAGTCGAGAGCTCATGTAGTCGTTGTCTAAGTGGCCTCATAGATAAATAAAATTCCAAATAACCCCCCAGGCCTCTACACAACGCCACCATTTTCCTTCTGGGTCTCTTACCGCCCCCCTTGATACCTGCAGCGCCCACATGGGGGCGTTGGCGCCACTTTGGGAAACACTGGTTTAGTACAATCCTAAACACCATGATTTACCATTTTTTGAACTAGAAGATATTATAGATTTTGATATGATAATAGGGTTTTGTGGAATAAAAAAATTAAATGCAGAAATAGATTTCACGTCACTACAATTAAAATATACAAATAAAAACAAAAATCAAAAAATGAATTACACAAATGATAATAAAAATTATGAAGAGGAGATTAGAGAAATAATTAGGAGAAATAATAAAACAGAAAAGTTACCATTTACCACAACGATAGAAGCAACCATTAGGACAGAAAGTAATGAACCTGTTTGGACGAAACAATACCAATATCCGTATGCAGATAACGATTTCATCAATTCAGAAATAAAAAAATTATTAAAGAATAATATAATACAATCTAGTATCGGGTGATTTTTTAAGGGCTTGATAACTTTTTTTAAAAAAAAAACGCATAAAATTTGCAAAATCTCATCGGTTCTTTATTTGAAACGTTAGATTGGTTCATGACATTTACTTTTTGAAGATAATTTCATTTAAATGTTGACTCATGTGGTTTCAACAAGATGGCGCTACATGCCACACAGCTCGCGATTCTATGGCCATTTTGAGGGAAAACTTCGGAGAACAATTCATCTCAAGAAATGGACCCGTAAGTTGGCCACCAAGATCATGCGATTTAACGCCTTTAGACTATTTTTTGTGGGGCTACGTCAAGTCTAAAGTCTACAGAAATAAGCCAGCAACTATTCCAGCTTTGGAAGACAACATATCCGAAGAAATTCGGGCTATTCCGGCCGAAATGCTCGAAAAAGTTGCCCAAAATTGGACTTTCCGAATGGACCACCTAAGACGCAGCCGCGGTCAACATTTAAATGAAATTATCTTCAAAAAGTAAATGTCATGAACCAATCTAACGTTTCAAATAAAGAACCGATGAGATTTTGCAAATTTTATGCGTTTTTTTTAAAAAAAAAGTTATCAAGCCCTTAAAAAATCACCCGATACTAGATTGTATTATATTATTCTTTAATAATTTTTTTTATTTCTGAATTGATGAAATCGTTATCTGCATACGGATATTGGTATTGTTTCGTCCAAACAGGTTCATTACTTTCTGTCCTAATGGTTGCTTCTATCGTTGTGGTAAATGGTAACTTTTCTGTTTTATTATTTCTCCTAATTATTTCTCTAATCTCCTCTTCATAATTTTTATTATCATTTGTGTAATTCATTTTTTGATTTTTGTTTTTATTTGTATATTTTAATTGTAGTGACGTGAAATCTATTTCTGCATTTAATTTTTTTATTCCACAAAACCCTATTATCATATCAAAATCTATAATATCTTCTAGTTCAAAAAATGGTAAATCATGGTGTTTAGGATTGTACTAAACCAGCGGTCAACATTTAAATGAAATTATCTTCAAAAAGTAAATGTCATGAACCAATCTAACGTTTCAAATAAAGAACCGATGAGATTTTGCAAATTTTATGCGTTTTTTTTTTTAAAAAAGTTATCAAGCTCTTAAAAAATCACCCGATAGAAGTCCTTATAACTCACCAGTTGGGACAGTACCAAAAAAGGGTCTAGATGAAAATGGAAAACCCAAGAAAAGATTAGAAGATAGGGAAAAGCAAAATATGAATTCATACGAATGCCCTTTGGATTAATAAAAGCACCCTGAATATTTCAAAGATGTGTTGATGATATTCTACAAGAACATAAATATTAATAAATTTGCGTTTGTATATATCGACGACGTGTTAATATATTCCTCGACACCAGAAGAACATATTAAACACATCCAAATAATAGTAAACGCATTACATAAAACAAATATGAAAATCTCTGATGAAAAATCACACTTCTTTAAAAATCAAGTCGAATATTTAGGACATTAATAAAACATAATAGGATAACGGTAGATCCAAAGAAAGTATAAACATTAGACAAGCATCCGATACCTGAAACCCTGGAAGAATTAAGGTAATTTTTAGGTATGGCGGGATATTATAGGAAATTTATACAAGGATATAGCAAAATAACAAAACCTAACTAACAAAAAAGTGAGTGTGCTTATGACCAGCGTTTGAAAAACTACGCTACTCTCGTAGCATTTCATTTTACTCTTGCTACCGCTCTCACTTTGTCGGGAGCCGCAGCATAGCCTTAGCATAACAATGTAAAGTATGTGCTCTACTCTGCTCCGAGTTTTGTTAGCTAAAAAACTAGAGCGGGAGCAAAAAATTAAATTCTGCGCTATGCTCTGGCGTAGCGGTAGCAAAAAATTGGGAGCGGTAGCACAGCAGAGCAAATGAAAATTTTCATGTGCTACAGCTCCCGAATGTGTTTGTTGTTTTTTTTTCTTTTTTGCTATTTTCTGGCATAATATTTGAATTAATTGAATAATTCAAACAAAACAATGTTATGCAAATCATTTTGGCACTTGTTGCGTCAAGTGCCTTTATAAATCTAAATCATAAGCCTTCTGTATATAAACTTTATGATATTATTAACTGTGTTATTGGGCGAAATGTAAACAACTACCATTATGATGTTTGTTCCATCGTCCAAAAACAGTGAGCAGCACATATATCACCAATTGATGACTGACCAATATCAACTTCACGAATATGTCGTAATAGAATGTCCATGTTCGAAGTTACTATATTCGAGGTATCATTCGATTTCTGATAAATTGCCACTCCTGCTGATCTAACATTTTTACGCTTGAATTTCGCAATACAAGTTTGAGTATAATTTTGTATGAATGCATGCATAGTAATATTTATAGTCAATTTTGACTTGCATATCTAATAATTTTATTTAATTTTTACATAATATACTATACTAATAAATATTTTTGTGTTATATTATATTTCCTACTAATAGATATTAAATTGATCACAACAATATATACAAGGCATTTATGAGTTTGATGGAATACCCTTATTGTAGGTCGGAATTCGCCTCGCAATTTTAACATTTTTTACAATTCTCTCACATATTCTAACCGAGAATATGAAGAGACAGAAATATATGTATTTACGGCATATGATGACATTGCATATATGCCGAAGCAGAGAATAGGCAGAGACAGAAATACACTCCCAACGAAGAATTTCGTTTATATTTATTCAAGAATGATAGAAACAAAATTGCGCAATGAGGTGTTCAAATTTTGTTCGTTCTGCGCATCTACGTCACGGTTGACCAACGTACAATCAGCTGATTTTCTGTTGCTTGTTTTTCTTTGCAATAAGAATCAATTTTGTATTGTAGGCATACAAAAACATGAATATCATTAAAAGTTGACATCAATATAAGTGAATATTAATAAAAGATATCAATATAAGTGAATATTTAATAGTGAACATTTACCTACATATTCATTTAATTGTGTTTTCATTGTATTATTTAAGTTTGTCTCTTTGCTGTGTTTGTTTCAACCATATATGTACATTTATGCAAATAAAAAGATTGAATATTTTGTGACCGAGTATCAATTTATTGTCTTATTTAATTTTCTTTTTTTGCTATACATGTGTTCGATAAAGTTTTTATTTAAGGAACGAATCCTAAAATACATTCTTGCTCTGAAAAACAATTATTTTTTTACTTTCAAGCTACAATTTACAAAATTACTTAAATCTAAGTGTTTCTGGTGGTAATTTGTACATATATGCAAATCAGTACCATTTACATCGTCAAATACTGCTTGCAAGGCTCTCATATGCTCCATCAACATATCTGTTGGTTTTGAGAGTCCTCCTTCAGAAAGGTGATCCACCCAGGTATAAGACGAACAATTTTCTGAATTGGCACAAATTTCGGGGTTGTCTTTACTAAGTTTGTGGCAGATGTACCCTGCCAAATTTTCAAGCCCGTCGTTGTTGAGAATCTTCAAGTCATCATTTTTTACAATTGGGTCAGTGGAATTTAGATCAACTGACACACGTTGAAAAATATTGCCTGCAAAAATATAATAAACATACATACATGCTTATAAATAAAGGGAATAAATTGTTAGTTAAGATTATTATTACAATTAGGATAAGAAACAGTGGTTTAAACGAGACTCCATCCTTTTCTGCCGTTCATTAGCCTCTGCAGGAGTTAATCTGGTTAACGTGAGAAAAGCGCTAGGTAGCAACTTTGTTAGACTCCGCGAACTTAAACCTGTAAGAGTGTTTGGTTATAAAAGTAAAATTATTGTAATCAAAATCCTATAATTACCCATTTCAAACTGCAAATTTCTTTCACATTCAAAGGCGCCCGCGAATAATAAGTCAACCGTGACGTCACCAAGAACAGCTGACTGAAAGCAAACATGCGCATTGCGCAATCTTATTTCTATCATTCTTGATATTTATTTCATTTTGAACAGCGAAAAATGTGTACAAAACACACCTCTCGCACAGAGAACATAAACAAATTTTTTATGCATGTATGTACATCTTCTATCATATTAATCTTATGTCTCTGCACATGCTCATATCATAATCTTATTATGTATACGCATGTGCGCATTCAGAAATTTAAATCATGATTTTATAACTTATCAATATACATAATGTATTACATGCGCGCGCATTGATCTGCATGTTCTTGCATTCATATATATTTATATGTACATACCAGAGACCTGCACGATTAAGGTAGGCATCGTACGATTACGTTACTAAGTAACACTTCTGACGATTACCACGATGCGAAGGTAACATTGCGCATCGGCATCGCGGCATCGTGGCGTCGTACGATTACTATCTGGTATCGTCAATGGCAAATGAAACGAAGTACATACATACAACATACAAGTGAACATATAACATAGGGTACATTCTCCCCCGTCTTGGTATCCACAATTTTATTGTAAAACTTCCAGATGTCACTTGAACCCGATGCATCACTAATTTTGTAAACACCACTTTTAATACGTTGTAAAATTTCCATTATATAGATTTAAATAATAGCACAAATGCAAAAACTTTGCTAATGCGAAAATGCCAGTTCTTTTCTTCGCGCACAATACTAATTGAGTAACATGTTAGTAATCGGCGATGCCGCGATGCCGATACCCACGATGCCGATGCCCACGATGCCAAAGTACCGTTACGTAGCGTGTACTCGCCGCATCGGCATCGCCGCTTGCTAACATGTTACTTTTTTAATTACTCGTGCAGGTCTCTGGTACATACATATGTATATTTGCATACACTTCCGAACAAATAATGCACAAGCATACAAAACATACATATGTATGCGTACACATGTACACATGTACCAGCAATTACCGTTCGCCTCGACTGATCACACTTTTCGTAACGCGTTCGTCAGCTTACTCCCCAAGCCAAGCGCGCGTAAAGAAGTTTCACTTCAAAAACTAACCATACATCTACAAGAAGAAAATGGTATAACAAGTAAAAAAATGTCAGCTAAGAAAGAAATTACATTAGATAAAGAAGCTATAAAAGCTATACAAATATTTTAAAACAAAATTAAAGGAACAAGTTGAACTATTTCAACCAGATTTCTCAAAACTTTTTGATTTAACTACAGATGCGAGTAATTTCGCCATTAGAGGTGTTTAGGTAGATGCGCACTTCACTTTACCCGTAAGACACTTACCACTTTATTTTACCTTTTGTCTTAAATAAAACACCCGGCTTCGGTTGTATTCAATTGAATCTAAAGGTTATTATTTCCGATATTGCAAATAGGATGTATGTATATGATTGAATGTATGATTAGAAAGTCACAATATCCGTTTTAAAATATGTTAAGCACACTGACGATAAACTAGGGCAGGCGACGATCGAGATAGCGAGAATCAAGCGGCGATGCGTATACTTCGTTTGTAGCTCAAAACAAGACTGATCTTAAACTTTTTAGTTGACCCTTTTCACCAGTGGTGGTATGTGTTTGCGTGTGTGGATGTCCTCTCGCGTGTGGGTAGTGTTGATGTGTGGATCCTGTGGAATGTGGGTTCTGTGTGTGTGGTGTATTGGTGGTGGTGGTGTATTCGTGTATTTAGGCCCCCCTAGGCGAATATTCAGCCTAGCAATCTTTGTAGTTGCTGGGGAGTTGCAACTACGTTGCTGAGTCCAGTAGCGGGGCGATGCTGTGGCGCTTTGGGAAGACGCCTGGTTGGTGCAACGTGGTGCGAACGCCATTGATGGGGCGCAGGCCGGGCTGCAGTAGTTCGGCGTCGTACCGTCCGGTTTCCTTTCGTTGATCTACCCGTGCTTGGGGCAGCTGGCCGACCTGCATCGCGCCGTGGGGTCCTGTGCAGCAGCGTGTGATGTGGTCTGCCACACGTGTGGCATAAATCGAAAGAAGCACACTCCTGCGTCCCAAGCGTGTGCGACAGGCAGTTGAGGCAGTGCTCATGTGCCTGGACAACACGCTGGCGTTGTGTCGGTGTTAGCTCCTTAAAGAGCCCACAATGCTGGAGTCGATGTTTCCGGCGACATAGCGGGCATCGGATGCAACGCGGCTCGACTGAAGCGGATGGCGTTGATGGGGCTTCTCGTGAGCCACTACCAGGAGCGGCAGTCGATACAGTCGCATTGGTTGGGCGAAGTGGAGGAGTAGGCCCAGTACGTGCCCCGTTAGTTGCCGACCGAACAGTTGGTGTTGGGAATGTAGGCATGTCCACGTCCATCTTGATCTCTGTAAGAAATTGTATTTGAATATACATGGTAGTATATAAATAGAATGTGTGATTGTGCCACGTTATGTGGCATGACTGGGTCGTCGTATTGACCGACCATTTTTTGTAATTTTTATTGTTATTGTTAACGGTTGGTTGCGGGTTGCGATTTTATTGATTTATTTTCATTTAGTGTCGGATTTTCGTTATTATCCGCGGTTGGTAGAAAGCATAATTTAACCAGCGGTCTGGTGAGTATTCCGCTTTGAGTACGGAGATCAACGTCGCGGATCTGAGCCATAATGGAGGTTTTCTAGGTCCTTTAAATAGTCTTCTTTCCATCTGCGACTGAAATTATGATGGAGAATTTTAATTCTCTCCCATCGATTTAACAAGGATAGCGATACCACGCCTGGCTCAGGTGTGGCCAGAATGGGTGCCCCTTTGAGAAAGTGCCCTGGTGTTAGGGCTGTGAGATCTGAGGGATCTTGCGGGAGTGTTGTTAGTGGCCGTGAACGGCTTCAATGCGAATTAATAGAGTTGTAAATTCTTCGTAATTAAATTTGTAGTTTCCAGCTACTTTTTTTAAGAGGGATTTGAAGCTTTTTACAGCTGATCCCCATAAACCACCCATATGAGGAGCTCTTGGGGGGATGAATTGCCAATTAATGCCTCGGGGGGCGTACTTTTGTACAACCTCAGGGGAGACTTGTTTAATAAAGTCCACAAACTGTTTTTCTGTGGCTCTTTGAGCTCCGATAAAGGTTTTTCCATTGTCGCTCATAAGTTTGGACGGAAAACCGCGTCGTCCGACGAAGCGAGCAAATGCCGCGAGAAAAGCTTCTTTTGTCAGATTAGTACATAGCTCGAGGTGCACTGCTTTTGTCGTAAAACAGACAAAGACAGCCACGTAGCCTTTCATTAGGGTAGGAGACCTTAGCATGGACGCCTTTATCTGAAAAGGCCCAGCAAAATCAACACCTGTGATAGTGAAAGGCAGAGCGAAGTTGCAGCGTTCCGGTGGAAGTGCTGCCATAATCTGCGTCCTCATCTTCTGTTTATGCATAGTGCAGATCTTGCACATGAAAATGCATTTTTTTATTTGAGGCTTATATAGAACTCTTGGCGGATTATATATTGCATTTGGCGATGTTCCGCGTGCAACATTAGTATATGTACATACTTGAGTAGCAATGTTGCAAGTCCAGACTTCTCTGGTATTATTAGAGGATGGAGTTCGTTATATGTCAGGCTTAAGTTAGCAAGCCGACCATTTGTACAAAGCAGACCTTTCGTATCCAGAAATGGATTTAGTACTAAGAGTGAGCTCATTTTGTTAATCGGCTTCAATTCTCTTAGTAGTGAAATCTCGCAGCTGAAGTGGCGCGACTGAGTATAAGTGATAAGAGCGACCTTTGCCTTTTCTAGGTCTAGGTGCGTCAATGTATCGCCTTGGGGATATGCTGTGCGTATTCCCTTAATTCTAAGTTTGAGTCGCTCTATGAAGTTGAGCACGTAAGCGATTACCCTGAATGATGAAAATCGCTCAAGGATGTCAGTATCATCCAATGTCGTGTGAAAGGAGTCGATTTTTCGACTTTCGGGGGCAATTATATTGCGTATGGGCCATCGTGGCCAAGAATCGGGGGATTCTATTAACCATCGAGGGCCATTCCACCAAAGAGTGGTGGTTGCAAGGTCAGGCGAGGTCAGCAGGATTGTCAGCACTGGCCACGTGTAGCCAAGTGGCTGATCCCACTAGGTCAAGGATTTGAAACGTTCGATTGGAAATATACGTCTTCCATGCATGTGGAGGTTTTTCTAATCAGGCTAATACAATTTCGGAATCAGACCAGAGATACAATTTATATTTGGTCATATTTAGATGCGTTTGCACTATGGATACGAGTTTGGCTAGTAGTAGCGCACCACATAGTTCTAGTCGTGGCAGGCTTATTGTTTTTAGCGGAGCCACTTTTGCCTTGGCTACCAGTAGGTGACTGGTGGTCGCTGTGTCAGATTGTGTGCGCACATAGATGGTGGCACAATATGCCTTTTCAGAGGCATCACAGAAGTCATGTAGTTCGACTTTGTGCTCTGTGACATAATTTATCCATCGCTGGATTTGTATCTGTGAGATATCCTTCAGATTACCCGCGAACTGGGACCACTTTTCTAAACGAAGTGGTTTCACTTGTTCATCCCAGTCAGTTTCGTCTAGCCACAATTCTTGTATTAGAATTTTTGCTTGTATCATTATTGGCGAAAGCCATCCTGCGGGGTCGAAAAGTTTTGCCACCGAGGATAAAATTTGTCTCTTTGTCATAGCTGATAGTGCGGATATTGCCTCATTAGTGTATGAAAACTGGTCAGAAATCGCATTCCATTGTATCCCCAAAGTTTTTGTTGTGCTTTCCTCTTCGAATTTTAGGAAATTAGTGTCTAATAGATTTTCTTTAGGTATGTCCTTTAAAATATTAGGGTGGTTCGCCGTTATCTTTTTCAACGGAAACCCTGCTGTATTGAGCGCTTGTGTCACTTGTACTAGTAACTCGTATGCGTGTGCACCTAAGGGCGTCTAATCGCACGGCCGAGAGGGCCAATTGACTGAGCCATTTTGTAAGATAACACATTCACTTGGTTTTCAATACATCTATTGTGAAATTCGCTGTGTGGCTTGTGACGCCGTCCTGTTCGGGCCAAAAATATTCGGTTTTCATTGAGAGGCAGCGATTTCAATTCACAGTAACGTGTCGTTCTTGATCATCACGGAAGAAGTACGGCCCAATGACGATGCCGGCCCAAAAACCGCTCCAAACTGTATTTTTTTTCGGGATCCAATGGTGACTTATGGAGTACGTGTAGATTCTTGCCTGACCAATAACTGCGGGCAAGCTAATTGACGAAGCCATTCAGCCAGAAATAAGTCTCATCGCTTAAGATTATTTTTCGTTGAAAATCCGGATTACTTTCAAGTTGTTGCTCAGCTCAATTTACGAACATACAACGATGCTGGTGGTCAAGCGGCTTCAGTTTTTACGTCAATTTGATCTTGTAAAGAAGAAGGTTAGATATTTTCGCAAAATTCGCCACTACGACATCACAGAGATGCCTAACGCTTAGAACGACGTGCGAGAGACTGATTTGGGTTTTCCCTATTTGATGCGCCAGCGGCAGCAATATTCTCGACACTACGGGCACTTCTTTGTCTCACTGGCACGGGAATATTTTGTACTGTCCCAGTGGATACAAATTTTTCCACTATACGCTCAATTGTTGATCTGACAAGACGATTATGACGACCATAAATTGAACGTATCGTGCTTATTTGAGGCCACTGACTCCGAATTTCCATAGTAAATTTTAATAATATCGACACGTTGTTGGATCGTATATCTTTCCATGATGAAATGGCGAACCTTACTGAAGAGAAATGTCAAAAGAGCGGGAAAAAATATGGCGTCAATGGTGTCCCTATCGGTCTACTTTTGTAGCGTCGTTTTGAAAACCCCCGTTTTCCTGCAGCTTTGCTTGGATTGAACGCCTTGAATAGATATCAAAGATTATTCAAAATATATATAATATAAACATATGTAGTATGTACGAAAATATTATACCGCAATTCTCATCTTCGTGGTGGTGGTGTTAAGACAAATTTAGTATTTTTAAAGTTTATGATGAATTTGTATTTTGTTAGATTTTAAAACTTCTCGACAAGCATCACATCTGCCGAAATCTTTTTTTTTAATTTTGAAATTTATTTCTTTTTGTGACTTTACTGCCGATATCTCCAGCAGTGTCCCGCAGTGTGTGGAAAACCAAATAAAAATAAAGTTGTTTTATAAAAATTAAATAAAATTGTATACAGAGTGTTGGCATTACAATTGAGAACAAAGCGTTTTCATTTTTAATAAGTAAACCGTAAGTATTCCAGCGTCACAAATGGTCCTTCGAGCCTTTCTGAAAGGCACCTAAGATAAAACACCACAAACGAAAAAATAAAAATTAGTTACATATATTTAAAAGAAAGAAAAAACGAAAAGTTAAAAGCGTGAAGAAATCGCGGGCAGATATTAACAAATTGCATTAAACGGGAGCGATATAATACAAATTAACAAGCCGAAACTAACTAACTAAAGAATAAAAAAATCACAAGAACAATAATAAGGCGAAGGAGTCTACACTACAGTTTGACGGTGCACCGTCAATTACAAAATATCGCCGAACTACTGTTAATAACCGCAAAACAGTTCAGTTATATCTGTCTCTTTGGTTATTTGTGTAACTAAATACCCATTATAAACTTAAATAAATATAGTTTAAAAAAACTAAAAAACACGCTTTTAAAACATATCAAACTAAAAGGTGAAAAATAATTCCTGCATTATTGTGAGAAAAGCGTGGAATGCTCGATATACATATGACCAAGCACCCCACGCTTTTCTCACAATAATGCAGGAATTATTCTTCACCTTTTAGTTTGATATGTTTTAAAAGCGAGTTTTTTTAGTTTTTTTAAACTATATTTTTATTTTTTTAGTTTGATGTGAAAACCCCAAATTTGTTAAAATATGAACTATGACATGTAGTATGGGTTAAGTAAATCGATAATTAGGCAGCATTTAATATCTACTCGTAACCTTTCATCGACTAATTGTTATATTATTTGCGATTAAGTTCTATTGACGACTTTACGAATTATTACTTTATTACTTCTTAAGGGGGGGGGTTAAGGTTTGACAACTTTTTTTTCCATTTTTGTTTAAGTTTTTTTTTCTGAACCATCAACATCTCAAGAATATTGTGTTAAAGTTTTAGGTCATTCGGAGAAAAACTAACGAAGTTACAACAGGTTGAATAACGGTACCTCTACCTACCTGCGCTGAGTGTACAAAACTTTGAATCGATTTTCCCAAATATTTTATTTTTAAAGTCGGTGACCAGCCTACAGAAATAACTACCGCTTCGATCGTTTTGAAATTTTGTACAAATATTCTACATATATATAGCTCTCGAATGACGTCGAGTTTTCCAAAAATTATAATTTCTAAGAATTCTACAATAACAAATAGGTCGATTTTTTCGTCTAAAATCGTCATTTTGGCTTGAAAGATAAACTAATAAACTAAATAAAGCATTTTGATGTTTTGATTTCAGATGATCCAGTGATGCTATAGGCTGGTCACCGCACAACAACTTTTTTTCGAGGTGCCTGCAGAGATCGACGATAAATCCGTTATTCCTCGCTATTTTTCGATAAATTTTTTTTAAAGTATCCTTCAAATGTTGTACTTTCATATTATATTAAGTAAAATAAACCTACAGCAATAATTTTTTCTAAAAAAATTCACGAAAAAAGGTCTTTTTTCGAAGAAACAAACCTTACCCCCCCCCTTAATCGAATCATTTCTTCTAAAGCTTCAATGTTACATGGGGTTTTACCTGTCAACTTTGAACAGTCTAGTTCTTCAATTCGAGCACCGTCCAAAGATCTACAACGCATAAGTGCTACATAAGCTTGTCCAGCAACAAACAGTCGAGAGCCCAGATAAATTACTGCATGATCTACTGTACAACCAGAGAACGTATATTTATAACAGAGAACGTTTATCATAGAGAAGGTTCACGGCGCGAAGAACGTAAAAATATTTTTGGCTAACTCGGTCGAGATGGAGGTGTTTCACCACAGCCAGCTCTGCAACAGAAATTTTAACATTTTGCTTGAACAGAGCAGCGCGTGGAATAAAAATTATGCTCAAAACTATATATTGCTCTAATAGCCTTGACAGACGGCAGCGTTAATCCGGATTAACTGCGCACTTAATCAGACCCAAATTTGTAGGTGACAGACGGCAGCTATGCGAGTTTGAAACTCTCATAAACAGCTCATTGTCCTTTTTATAATATTTTCAATGAAAATTGATAGAAGATACCAAAACCATTTTTTATTACAAAAGCATATCAACACATTATTTTTAAAACTGCATCATAACGTAAAAGTTTTATTGATATTATATTGAGAATTTGATAAACAGCTGTCAGGGTTGCTTGTATTTCATTCACATAAGATGAAAATTGGCCATTTTTAACAATGTTGCCAACGAAAATCTCACAAACTCCCTAAAATTTTGAGAGTTATTTTTGGATTCAGCAATGGAGTTAGCTGCGGTAACTCCTGAATTAATCCCGAAAAATGCAATTAATCTGGTTTAACGCTGCCATCTGTCAATGCTATAACAGACTTACATATGTATGTTCGCTCTTTTGCTTATATTTTTATACGTTTATATGCAAACATGTGTATTCGTATGAATTTTTTTGTGTACATATATTTATGAATACATGTACAATTGAATATATTTAAATTAAATTACTTTTTCAGAGCAATATTCGTAGTTAATGTAAAAATAAAACCTTTTTTATTATTTTTTGTCTTAGATATACATATTCATACTTACATATTTATGTAACAAACTATCATAATATTATTTAAAAATTGAAATATATTACAATAGTGATAAATGAACATTAATCGTATATTTTATCATTCAAAACTTATATTCACATGTATCATGACCATACATACATACATACAAATGAGTTAATGTTCGCTTTCGCGAATTCAAATCATATTATCACTTATCAATAATAGCATATGCGCGCTGCTCATCTGTACATATGTACATACATATGTATGTAAATATGTGCGTATGACATTGGTACACACATAAAGCATACACAAACCTACTAGAGTAAGGGAAACTGCGAACTTTAAAAAATGCTACAGATGCCTCGAATATGGAAACATAGCAGGCAAGTGCACAAACCCAGAAGACAGAAGCAAATGCTGCATGAAGTGTGGAGAAAAGGGACATTTTGCTAAAGCATGTGTGAAGGAACCATTTTGTGTATCCTGCAAAATCAATGGAAGGCCGAATACAAATCATCAAATCGGCAGTAAAAGATGTCCAGTTTACCTAGAAGCAAGCAGTAATAGGAAATGAAAATCCTCCAATTAAACTTAAATCACTGCGAAGCAGCGCAGGAACTGCTAAAACAAACAGTGTACGAAAAGAAAATAGATTTTGCAATAATATGCGAGCAATACAAAAGTCTAAAGACAGGAACATGGGTCTCAGATAGCACAGGTAAAGTGGCAATATGGGTCTGCGGCGATAAGGCGGGGCAAGAAAGAACACTGACTAGCCGATCGTTCTATGCTAGAGCAAAAGTTTGTGGTACCCACATCTATAGTTGTTAATTGCCAACAAGTTTATCGCTAGAAGCGTACAAAAAAATTCTTGACGAACTTGTTAGAGATGCCCAAACAACAACTCCGAATCTAATTGCAGGAGATTTCAACGCTTGGGCCTTGGAATGGGGAAGCAGAAAAACAAGTCAACGTGGGAATGCCTTGCTCAAAGCATTCTCGTTACTTGATGTCGTGCTGTTAAACACGGGAACCAAGAATACATTTGAAAAAAATGGATATGGTTCCATAATCGACATTGCGTTTGTGAGGAGATCCCTAGCAGGAAAGATGAAGTGGCAAATATGTGATATATACACACATAGTGACCACCAAGCGATAATAATGGACACTTGCAATAGTAATAAGTGCCAAAAGAGAACTGGGTGGCCAAAAAAAGGTCAAAGTAGAGGATGGAAAGACGAATCAATAGATGAAGACTTATTTAAAATAATGATGGACGAAAAATTAAGCAGTTCAAATGACGCGAATAAACAAGCAAAATTATTGACTGACCATGTAGCAGAGCTTGCGATGCTGCTATGGTAAGGAAAAAATACAACCACAGCCGAAAGCCAATATACTGGTGGAATGGTGAAATTGCTGTTTTAAGAAGTGACTGCAACAAAATCCGCCGGCGATACCAAAGAAGTAGAGGAACCTTGGAATTTAAGCGACTACGCGAAACGTTTAAAACAAGACGGAAAGAACTCAGAGCAGCAATCAAGAAAAGCAAAGCTGCGTGCTTTAAAGAACTCTGCGATAAAACGGAAGAAAATCCATGGGATGGAGCGTACAAAGCGGTAATGACAAAGATTAGAGGTGACAAAGGACAAATGCCGACCTGCCCTATACTACTTAAGGAGATAGTAGAGACTCTGTTTCCAAAACAACAAACGCAAACAGTAGACCTAGATAGGTTTGAGCCTCCAGTTTTTCTGCCAGTGGATGACAATGAAGTCGCAAAAGCTTCAGAACGTTTTGGTAACTCAACAGCACCTGGTTTGGATGGCATTCCAAATAGGGCTTTAAAAACAGCCATCAAAGTCAAACCCAAATATTTTACGGACTTCTTCAATAAGTGCCTGAGGGATGGAGTTTTCCCGAATAAATGGAAAATGCAGCGTTTGGTTCTGCTTTCCAAACCAAACAAACCGCCAGGTGACCCAAGTTCATACAGGCCCCTGTGTATGATCGATACTATGGGTAAAATCCTCGAACGGATAATAAGTGATCGGCTAAAAAAACACCTCGAAGAAGTAAAGGGCTTATCTGACAAACAGTACGGCTTTCGCAGAAGACGCTCGACAATTGACGCAATCAAAAAAGTCACCGAAATTGCAGACAAAGCCATCGAGGGAGCTAGGTGGATGTACGGTTCCAAAAAATATTGCGCCGTTGTCACGCTGGACATTAAAAATGCATTCAACTCCGCTAGTTGGGCCCACATAATGAAAGCACTAGAGGCTCTTAAAACTCGAACCGAGTATTGTTGTATGATACGGATGAAGGGGTAAAGCGGTATGCAGTTACTAGTGGAGTACCACAAGGATCGGTGCAGATGAGCAGCACATGCTGCGGTCAAAGCGGGTGTGGAACCATGTTAAGCACTGTGTTGCTAAGGTTATTCAAGAGCAGCGAAGACTAGAACGACTGCGATATAGCGAGGCAAACAGCCAAAACCAGTTCGAAAATCCCTGAGACGTTATAGTCAATGGGCTTAGCTTGCTCTGCGATGTAATACTTAATCGGTAGTTCCGCAGGGCATTTCACCAAAGCTATGTGTCGTTATTGAGATGTTTTTTTTAGTGGGTTAAAGTCCCACACTACTGTTGTAAGGGCAACAGTGTCTTTTGATGATTTTTTTTACATCTCGCCTCGTAAATATGTATGAAGATGTATGAGCGTGCATACATATCGACGCAGATTTTTGCGAGCACGGAAAAATATTTTAGACAAATATTATAAATCGACAACAGCAATGTTGCCGCTTTTCTCACTTCTTTCTGTGAAGAAGCATCAGAAAGTTGTTCAATTTATGATTTTTAGCGTTTGCCATCGTCGCGAAAAGCCGCTTGTGGGCAAACGCATGCTCGGGGAGATGTGAAGGTGGTCGCTTTTATGAATGATGCGAGTTTGCTTGTTGAATGTGCGCTTGCGTTCATGAATGAAATTGTTCTTGCTGTAAGATTTACTACATTTGGCGGCCATATTGTCTTGGGACGCCGCTGATGCTATTTCAGACGTTTGTTGTTTTTGTAGAACAATATTTGTAATTTTTGCGGATGACATATCTATGTACATGTGAACGCATATAAGTATGTATGAAGCCATTTCAAACGATTGTTGTTTTTGTAAAGCAATGTTTGTGGTTTTTGGGGGTGACATATTTGCATGTGTACGCATATGTATGCAAGTATGTAGGTTTGTGTATGATTTAGGTGTGTACCAATGTCATACGCACATATTTACATGTGTATGTATGTACAGATGAGCAGCGCGCACATGTTATTATTGATAAGTGATAATATGATTTGAATTCGCGAAAGCGAACATTAACACATTTGTATGTATGTATGTATGGTCATGATACATATGAATATAAGTTTTGATTGATAAAATATACGATTAATGTTCATTTATCACTATTGTAATATATTTCAATTTTTAAGTAATATTATGATAGTTTGTTATATAAATATGTAAGTATGAATATGTATGTATATCTAAGACAAAAAATAATAAAACAGGTTTTATTTTTACATTAACTACGAATATTGCTCTGAAAAAGTAATTTAATTTAAATGTATTCAATTGTACATGTATTCATAAATATATGTACACAAAAATAATTCATACGAATACACATGTTTGCATATAAACGTATAAAAATATAAGCAAAAGAGCGAACATACGTACATGTATGTACGTCTGTTAGAGCAATATATAGTTTTGAGCATAATTTTTATTCCAAGCGCAGCTCTGTTCAAGCAAAATTTTAAAATTTCTGCTGAAGAGCTGGCTGTGGTGAAACACCTCCATCTCGACCGAGTTAGCCAAAAATATTTTTACCTTCTGTCTATGATAAACGTTCTCTGTTTATAATATATATATCGTATATTTATAAATATACGTTCTCTGGTATAACCTTGAATCTTTTGAACGGTCGACGCCCAACTCAGTATGCTATTCAAATATCACCAAAACTAGTTTTATATAGATGTTGCATATTTTAAGCGCATCTTTTTGGTGAGGTATCGCCTTCCTACAGTGTCGCTCAAATATTTTAGGTTTCAGCACCACTTAAAAAAGTTACAAACATAAATACATACAAGTGAAGCTAATAAAAGCGTATTAAAAACAAAAGAAAAAATACAAGCAATTTTCCAGTGATTCCCCTTGGGTTAATAAAGCAACAAGAAGGATCGCCTATATAAAAGCAAAAGCAGAATAATAAACTTAAACAACAAGAAAAATATATACACATACAAACGTGCATAGTCGCACAAAAATTATATGCTCTCTTACCTCAAACTTTTCCAATATATGTATACTGTAGATAGATAAATACTAATTTAAAAAAAAAACTACCTGCCTATAGTCTTAGTTTGTGTCCCGAAACGTGCCACAAAACTAATATTTTACATAAGTCAAGTATTACATACTTGCAGATGCTCCAGCGATACCCCTTAAGATAATAAAGCAAAAAGCAGGATTGTTAATAATCCTAAGCAAAGGCAGAAGAAAAAGGAAATAGAAATAATACTGCTAAAAGAGATTTATGCATGTACATATATTCCTTTAAGTATTATCATATATATATAATCGTACTCACCTTTATGCTCTTCTTTTTTCCCTTACACATTCTCTCTTCCCATATACATTAAACAACAATATACATACAAATATATAATTAAAACTATATACATTAGGGTGTGCCATTTTGAGGCAACCTTTTTTTTTCAACTGAAAAACAGGCTCAAAACTTTCGAAATGTGTAAAAAAAAGTCACTCAAAAGATGAGCTCTTAATCTTAATATTAAGAGGTGCCTCTTTCAAATTTTCTGTTTTCCATATAAATTACATGGAAAGAAAAATCATTTTTTTGCGGTGGTTATTGTACGGAGGTTATTACACATTTCGAAAGTTTTGAGCCTGTTTTTCAGTTGAAAAAAAGGTTGCCTCAAAATGGCACACCCTAATATACATACAAACATTACAATTCCTTCGCGCTCTCATCAAACAATTACGAATACGCGTATAAACACTTACATTTATGTGAACTTCGCTCATTATACGAGTACATTATTTACTAATTACTTATCTACTTACATGCATATATAACACTTATACCGAACTACAAGAGATACGATCAAAACAATACAAAAAGGAAAACATCATATGGTACATGTAAAGCATATGCATATGCAAACAAATGAAAATAAAAAGATACATACAAACAATTTCACTTATTGTATTTTTCTTTCGCGTTCTAGATATACATTGATACACTTCAAAAAATTTTCAGTCACATATAAAAAAAAATTGAAGTTTTACATAAATAAAAATTTAATCCTTTTATGCGGTAGCGAATCGAAAATTTGATCATATCAAATCAAAAGTTTAAAATACACAAATTATCAAAACATAATTTGTGGTCAGAAAAATAATTTTTTTTTTATAAAAAAAAGAAAAATTCTGTTAATAAAATTTTTAATTTATATTCTTTCAAAAATCTTATTGAAACATTGCTACAGCAATATTAATTTTCAGTCATATACATATTAGACAAATTTTAAGCTAAAAGCTAAAAAAATCTGACAAATCAAGAGAGGTTAAACCATAAACACCTCTATCATTAGAAATTCCAAAAATAATGATGAAGATAAACCACAAGGCACACCTGCATAAGCCACACGCTCAAAGCAGAGTATAAAACAAAAAAAGATCAAAAGATCATACAATATCATTGATTTATCACTGAAAGTGATAGTTTTATAAGATATTGTACAAGATTTCAAGCTTCCCCTATTACTGACATCACGGAATCAGTTTTGAATATAAAACTAGAAAGTGCTAATAACACAGGTCCACAAAAAAAACAACGATGAAAGGTTCCTTTGACCAAACATGGTGTATTGTATGTATTTTGGGTCGCTGAAACCGAGGGGGTTTGAGGGGTCCCTGATTACGAACTTAAAGACAAATTTTCAAAATACAAAATGGCGGATCCAATATGGTCGTCAAAATTTTCAAAAAATTCTTGAATTTTAAAAAAATTCTTCAATTTTTAAGAAATTCTTCAATTTTTTATAAAATTTTATATCAAGGGATTTTCCAGGTCACTGATTTGGAAATTAAAGGTAAATTTTCAAAATACAAAAAGGCTGATTCGTTTGTATTAATTCATTTAATAGTAGCGAGTTTTTTTTAGTTTCAAATGATCTTCGTAGTGCTTTTCTATTATGTGGATTTGAAGTCTCTCTTTTTAGTGACCAACAGTAGTCTGCTAACATGTGGTCATTCCAAAATATTCGACGTGTGAATGAAGAAAGTGCAGTTTTAGATTCATTCTTCTTCTTCTTAATTGGCGTAGACACCGCTTACGCGATTATAGCCGAGTTAACAACAGCGCGCCAGTCGTTTCTTCTTTTCGCTACGTGGCGCCAATTGGACATTCCAAGCGTAACCAGATCCTTCTCCACCTGGTCCTTCCAACGGAGTGGAGGTTTTCCTCTTCCTCTGCTTCCCCCGGCGGGTACAGCGTCGAATACTTTCAGAGCTGGAGTGTTTCCGTCCATTCGGACAACATGACCTAGCCAGCGTAGCCGCTGTCTTTTAATTCGCTGAACTATGTATGTCAATGTCGTCATATATCTCGTACAGCTCATCGTTCCATCGAATGCGATATTCGCCGTGGCCAACTAAATCTTTCGCAGTCATCCCAATTTTTCATAATTCTTTAACATTTTCTTGACAATATTTGCGTAATTAGGATCTTTTGTATTCCCCAAAAATTTTTGTGTTACTTCTCTGAAACTTTGCCAGGCTTCTTTTTCCACCGTAGTCATTCTTTTTTCAAATTCAGTATCCTTCAAAAGCTCTCTTATCTTCTTTTATTTTTGCTTCTGACAATTTGGGAAACTTTTCGAAGAGGTACATACATATAAGCTTTGCTTTGCGCATTTCTTATTGCTTTAATAAATTGTTTTATAAGACCCAGTTTTACATGGAGTGGTGGTACTAAGACTTTACGTCTTGGAATTAGACTCTCCTTTATAACATTTTTAGAGCCTGGAATTAATTTTTTCCTTAATGGCCAATCCTTTTGCACATAATGCTTATCAGGCGAGTTAAAAAAAAATATGTCCACGAACTGCGAGTCAGAATAATATGTCTTTATTCATTAACATCCGAAACTTAAATTACTATTATTTCTAACTGCTTAGCCTATTTATAGTAGTGATTAAACAAATATTTTATATCCGCTATCCTTACAATTTGTTGTTTGCTTAATCGGACTATTTAACGGTCGCTCTTTGGTTTGATCATTACAGCTATGACAACAACAACATTAGCTAAAGACATTTGTCAGGTGATTTGGCGGTTGTCCTGATCGCCGATGAATGTTATTTTATCACAGCATTGTTGCTGCACATGCTGTTGACAAACGAATGTCTTCATTGTTTGTTGTTGCATTATTTTGTATTACATTTTAACATCTCATTTGTTTACAAGTTATTGGTTTTCGTCTAGATGTGCATGTACATATGTATATGTATGTTTATATTTAAGTAATTATGTGTAAGTATATGATAAGTATGTTTGTAAATTATTATTTATATATGTATATATGTACATGTATGTACATATAACTCCCCCAGGGCTGCTTAAAGAACTACCCCATATTCTTTTTATTTATTTATATATATTTTTTAAGCTAAGTTTACTAACTATTTTGATTACGTATAAATTCATGTATTTTTATTTTCGATTAAGCTTAAAATAAAGAACAATTTGAAAATTATATCCATATGTAAATAGCTTAACTTATCTAATATTTAAGATATGTAAGTTTTTCATATTAAAAATGTATTTTGTTTTTTTTTTCAATTATGTACATATATGTATGAGTACGAAAATTTTTGTTTATTTATTTTTTAACTCCCAATCGTAATCCATGTCTCCTGCTAGTGCTATTATGCTATAACAATAGAGTCATTATTATCTCGACTTTCATTTTTTGCATGTTTTGAAGGCCTTTTTATATTAGATAAATGGACGTTGCTTAGTGGGTTTATTCTAAAGTAAGGTTGGTCTTTGTGCCGCATTCTTTTATAATTTTTAATTGGACCTATTTCTCTACCTTCTTTATAGTCTTCTCTGGCTTTATTTCTTTTATTTATTACTTTTTTATTTTTGTTTTACTTTATTTATATTATCATACAAGATTTTTGGATCAATATTATTTTGAGCCATTCTTGGGGAATATTTTATAGTGGAATGGAATCGGTCATTGTAATTACCCATGGCTAGCTGCATCCGCATTTCGGTTGAGAGACTTGGGTCATCAATTCCCGTTAGCTTTTCTAACAGGGTTGAGTGCAGCCTCTCAATGTCCGCGTTACCGGTATGGCTGTTAGGCTTCGTTAAATGGACCTCAATACCTTCCTTTTTAAAATACTCAATAAGTTGTTCAGCCCTAAACTCATTGTCCATTATAACTTTACTGGTTTTACCAAATTTCGCGAATTGTTCTACTATAATCGCTTTCTTTGAGCGCCAATTTCGATCAGTAATAGTGTAAGCTGAAGCGAATTTTGTAAGCTTATCGATAAACGTAACAAACGATAACTTTTTAAAATGGAATATATCTGTATGGATAATTTGATTTTTTTTTTCGTTGCCGTTTCAGTAAAATTAAATAGAGGTCTAATCGGGTTTCTTGAATATTTAATTTGTTGACATTTTTCGCAATTATTAATAATAAGTTGTATTTGTTCTTTTAATTTTGGAAAATAAATTTGGTTTTTTAACGTATGATATGTCTCATTGATACCACTGTGCATAGACTCATTGTTATGGTATAAGGCTATTTGTTTGTGAAGTATTTTTTCATTTTCTATTTCAGTTACTCTTTGGGTACATTTAACAAAATTGATTTTATTATCATTTGAAAACATAGAAATTAATATTTGTTGTGTTTTATGATAATTTTTATCTGATACTTCAGAAAAAATTCCTATTCTACCCATTTTAATATTATTCTTCAAAATATTTCTAATGATTGTTTCATTTTTAAGTGGATTTATTTGAATTATTTTTCTTTTATGCACTACTTTTACTTCAAATGAAGGACTAAATGTTAATATTATTTGAATTTTGTATTTATTTACTATTTCCTCTTTTTTAATAATATGCTCTAAAAGCTTTTCTGCTGCTGAATGAATAGTTTCTGACATTTCGAAATTCGATTCATTAGAATTACTTTCGTTTAGTTTTGGATAATTTTCTAAACGACTTAGAAAGTCTGCCACCTTATTTTCCTTGACATTTAAATACTCAATTTCGTAATTAAATTCTTGTAGCTTTAAAAGCCATCGTTGATGACGAGGGGAACATTCTTTGCCTTTATATTTATTATTAAGCTATTTTATAGGACAATGGTCTGTAACAATGCGACATTTTTTTCCATATACATATGTATGGCCTGAGGTAAGTAAAAGCATAAATAATTGCAAGGAATTCCTTATCCGTTGTACTATAATTTTGTTCATGATTATTAAGGGTCCTGGATATGAAACATACCGGTTGTCTTTGTTGGGATAAAACTGCCCCAATCGCATAATCACTAGCATCAGTTGTTATAACAAATTCCTTGTCATATTCAGGGTATTTTAAAATAAGATGAGAAGATATTAATGCTTTAAGATTCTCAAAACTTGCTATATATTGTAGATCATTTATATTAATTTTATATCCATATCTATGTACTTAACATTGTCTTATATACCGCCTCACTCTGACATATCTGTATATATGCAGCATGCTTCATTAATAAGTAATGTTTTCTCAATGGTTAATGATACTGATTCCATGATTGTTTTGGGAGATTTCAACTTACCGTGCGTATCATGGAAATCTATTGATGATCACACCATCCCTATTAGTACTCGTTCATGTTTTAACGAGTTCTTAGATGAAATGTCGGAGTTGGGTCTTAACCAAATTAATTTAATTTCAAATGAATTTGGTAAGCTTTTAGATCTAGTTTACGTCGATAACGCTTCAATGTTCTCTGTTGTCCGATGTGATCCTTTAGTTCGGCCAGAGGACACGTATCATCCTGCTTTGGAAATTAACATCGAAATCATAGCCAACTTTGCTTATAATAATACACAAGACCTTTGTTTTCGGTTCAACTTTGCGAAAGCTAATTTTAAGAAGATTAATTACGAGCTTTCTAAAATAACTTGGCCAGATTACAGTGGCAATATTGAATTTTGTGCTTCCCACTTTAATGAAACTATTGTAAACTTATTTGAAAAATATGTTCCGAAGTGTGTTGTTACTCAAAAAAATAGTTCTAATTTATGGTTTTCGAAAGAATTATGTAAATTAAAAAATAGAAAATCTCGTGCTTTTAAACTTTTTAAAAAAACTGGTTTAGTTGCTAACTATTCAAAATATTCTAAATTGTGTCGACAATTTGCTGAACTTAACAAAATATGTTATAGTAATTATATAAATAAAGTAAAAAATAATATTATACGTAATCCGAAATTGTTTTATGGTTTTGTCAACTCCAAACGCAGGATTTCTAATTTTCCGTCCGCTATGAAATATAAGTCTAGTATGTCCAGTGACAATCACACCATTTCTAATATGTTCGCTGAATTCTTTAGGTCCAATTACTCTCCAAAATCTCCACAAAATGTTCCGCATCAGCACAAGTTATGTCCGATTTCTGTCATTAATGCACCTACCATTTCCGAAGCAGACGTCTTAAATATGTTAAAACAATCATACAATTACGGCCCAGACATGATTCCCTCATGCTTTCTTAAGAAATGTGCCAAATATATATACCAACCCCTAACAAAACTATTTAACTCATCTCTTATGCAAGGCTTATTTCCATCCATATGGAAAAAGTCATTTATGATTCCTTTGCATATGAGTGGATTTAGGTCATCTATTGAAAACTATAGGGGAATAGCAAAGTTGTCTGCAATACCTAAACTTTTTGAAGCAATTATAACAGACGACATAACCTTCCGGATCTCTCCACTAATTTCTTGTTCTCAACACGGTTTTCGTAAAGGGAAATCTACCACAACTAATTTGCTTGAATTTGTATCACATGTATCAACGGGCTTTAGGGAGAATAAGAATACTGATGTTATATATACGGATTTTAGTAAAGCTTTTGATAAAGTAAACCATTCAATTTTTTTGAATAAACTTGATCTTATTGGTTTCCAACCAATATTTCTAAAATGGGTTGCTTCTTATCTTAGTAATAGAATTCAACAAGTCATATTTAAAGATACTTTTTCTGACATAATCACTGTTCTTTCAGGCGTTCCTCAAGGTAGCCATCTTGGTCCAATTCTGTTCTTGTTATTTATTAACGACATATCATCTGTTGTTAAGTTTTCAAAAGTTTTATTATATGGTGACGATGTAAAACTTTTTAAAACATATACTTCAAACAGCGAAAGATGTTAGTTGCAAACAGACTTAAACAACCTAGTTTCTTGGTGTGATAGAAATGACATGCCATTGAACCTTAAAAAATGTAAAACGATGTGCTTTTCACGTAGAGCTGTAGACCCTACCTCATACGCAATACAAAACTTTAGGTTGGAGGAAGTATGCAGTTTTGTTGATCTGGGAGTAACTATGGACCCCAAACTCAATTTTAATCTTCACGTAACTTCCACGGTTTTTAAAGCTAAATGCGCTCTTAGTTTTGTTCAACGTTGGTCTAAAGAATGTAGAGATCCGCTTACCACAAAAATTCTTTTTACATCTCTGGTGAGGCCTATATTGGAGTATGCTTCTGTGATTTGGAACCCTAGTTACCAAGTCCATTCGGATAAGTTAGAGTCCGTTCAAAAACAATTTTTACTCTTTGCCTTAAATCATTTGCATTGGGATTCCAGTTTAAATCTTCCCCCTCACATTAACCGTTTAAAACTTATAAATCTCCCGACACTCGCTAGTCGTACGAAGATGCTTGGTATAATATTTCTTGTAAAACTCATGAATGGGTCAGTCTGTAGCCCATCTCTCTTATCTGATATTAATTTTTACGTTCCCACTCGCCCTACCAGGCAGTTTAGACCCTTACTTTTAAAATTTTCTGGAACAAATTTTGAGTTAAACGAACCATTCCGCCGTATATGTCATGATTTCAATTTTCATTCCAGCACATTTGATCTAACAGACTCACTCTTTACCATTAAAAAAATTATTTTATCTACTCTTAACAAGTAACATTAAAAAATTATAAACTTTAATCTAATTCTTAATTTCGGCTGTTGAAATTTTTGTTTCTGTAGCTGAGCAGCTTAAGATCGCAACGCTTAAAACTCGCTTGCCTTTTGTGACTCGGCTAATTCCGCTCGTTCGCGGATTGCGCCCCTCGCGCCGGTTGGGCGGGAGGAGGGTAATCGTTGGGTATTATTATTATAATCCTTTTTCAAATACTTTATCATTGGATACGCAATGTTTGAATAATCCTTAATAAATTTACGGTAATAACCCGTTATACCTAGAAATCCTTTTAATTGCTTTTCAGTTTTTGGAATCTGTAAGTTTTGTATTATTTCGATTTTGTTTGGATTTGGTTTTATTCCATTTGCCGTTAAAATATGACCTAAAAAAGGAGTTTCTTTTTGAAGAAAACTACACTTTTCGGGTTGGATTTTTAAATTATGCTCTTGTAATTTGGAAAAAATTTTCTGTACGGATATTTCATGCTCTTCTAGAGAGGTGGAAAATATAAGGATGTCATCCATTTTATTAATATATTCTCTCAGAACTTCATTAATTAATCTCTGAAACGTCACAGGGGCGTTTTTGAGTCCAAATGGCATTCTAACATACTCATACAATCCAGATGGTGCTACAAATGCTGTTTTCTCAATATCCTTTTCTGCCATTAATATCTGGTGGTAACCCTTTGCTAAATCCAAGCTGCTGAAGTATTACGCTTTACCTAATTTATCTAAAATACTGTCGATGTTAGGCAAAGGATACTTATCATCAATAGTAAGTTGATTTAGCATCCTATAATCCACTACAATTCTATACTGTTGAATACCAGACTTATCTTTCTTTTTTCGTACAACTATAATAGGAGAGCTGTACTTGCTTCTGCTCTTCCTTATGATCCCTTGTTTTTCCGTATCATTAATTTGTTTTCTAACTTCCTCTTCGTGTTTTGGTGGTAATCTATAAACTCTTGAGTTAATTTGTTGATTACTAATAGTCCTTATTTCATGAACAATTGAATTTGTATTTGTTAAACTATCACCTTCTCTATATATTAATTTACTAAATTTTTTCAAAAGTTTTTTAATTACTTGTTTTTTTGGTTATTCAAGTGACTTAAATATATAGTTTGGTCTTCACTAATTTCCATAACTTTTTCATAGTTTTGCATTATTTTTGATAAAAAAGGAAGACGTATATTATTACCTAATTTAATTTCGAAATTTTCTACATCTATACTTTTTACATTCTTTACTATCCAATCCATACCTAGTATTAAATCAAATGGTTTATTAAATTGCAACATTATCCATTTCATTCTAGCATTTTGTGGAGCACTTAACTCATTTGGACATGGTGTAATTACCTTTTTACTAGGATTACTGACCACGCCATTAATTGTATTTAATATATTTTTTTCTTTTTCATTAATTGTAGGTAAATCAAATTTATTAAAACTGCTTTCCTTAAGTATGCTTAAAGTTGATCCTGTGTCTACTAGTGCTATCCATTGTTTATTAAATAAAGTAATTTTTATATATATTTTTATAAAATCCGAGGCTAATTTAAAAAAAAAAATTTCTTCTGTATCGTTTCTTTCCGCTTCAGTATGACTTACTGTATCTACTTCCATTGGAATATGTGATTGCCTGGTTTCTTCTTCTTCTTAATTGGCGTAGACACCGCTTACGCGATTATAGCCGAGTTAACAACAGCGCGCCAGTCGTTTCTTCTTTTCGCTGCATGGCGCCAATTGGATATTCCAAGCGAAGCCAGGTCCTTCTCCACTTGGTCCTTCCAACGGAGTGGAGGTCTTCCTCTTCCTCTGCTTCCCCGGCGGGTACTGCGTCGAATACTTTCAGAGCTGGAGTGTTTTCATCTATCCGGACAAGATGACCTAGCCAGCGTAGCCGCTGTCTTTTAATTCGCTGAACTATGTCAATGTCGTCATATATCTCGTACAGCTCATCGTTCCATCGGATGCGATATTCGCCGTGGTCAATGCGCAAAGGACCATAAATCTTTCGCAGAATTTTTCTCTCGAAAACTCGTAACGTCGACTCATCGGTTGCTGTCATCGCCCAAGCCTCTGCACCATATAGCAGGACGGGAATTATGAGCGACTTATAGAGTTTAGCTTTTGTTCGTCGAGAGAGGACTTTACTTTTCAATTGCCTACTCAGTCCGAAGTAGCACCTGTTGGCAAGAGCAATCCTGCGTTGGATTTCCAGGCTGACATTGTTGGTGGTGTTAATGCTGGTTCCTAAATAGACGAAATTATCTACAACTTCAAAGTTATGACTGTCAACAGTGACGTGAGTGCCAAGTCGCGAGTGCGACGACTGTTTGTTTGATGACAGGAGATATTTCGTTTTGCCCTCGTTCACTACCAGACCCATTTTCTGTGCTTCCTTGTCCAGCCTAGAGAAAGCAGAACTAACGGAGCGGGTGTTGAGGCCGATGATATCAATATCGTCGGCATACGCCAGCAACTGTACACTCTTATAGAAGATGGTACCTTCTCTGTTTAGTTCTGCAGCTCGAACTCTTTTCTCCAGGAGCAGGTTGAAGAAGTCGCACGATAGGGAGTCGCCTTGTCTGTTCCCGATCCTGACGGAGCTTTTCGTGTTGTTCAACGTCAGTTTACACAGCCGTATTAGTTTTGCGGGGATACCAAATTCAGACATCGCGGCATAAAGGCAGCTCCTTTTCGTGCTGTCGAAAGCAGCTTTGAAATCGACGAAGAGGTGGTGTGTGTCGATTCTCCTTTCACGGGTCTTTTCCAAGATTTGGCGCATGGTGAATATCTGGTCGGTTGTTGATTTTCTAGGTCTGAAGCCACACTGATAAGGTCCAATCAGTTTGTTGACGGTGGGCTTTAATCTTTCACACAATACGCTCGATAGAACCTTATATGCGATGTTGAGGAGGCTAATCCCACGGTAGTTGGCGCAGATTGTGGGGTCTCCTTTTTTATGGATTGGGCATAGCACACTTAAATTCCATTCGTTGGGCATGCTCTCGTCCGACCATATTTTACAAAGAAGCTGATGCATGCTCCCTATTAGTTCTTCGCCGCCGTGTTTGAATAGCTCGGCCGGTAGTCCGTCGGCCCCTGCCGCTTTGTTGTTCTTGCCTGGTTTGCTGTATATTATTATAGCTATTATTATTACGTCTTTTGGAACTGCCAGGATTTGGCCTTTGACTATTTAATTTATTAGAAAATGAAGCTTGATTGGTAAAATTTCTGCTATTACCCCTACGAAGGTTATTATTAGTAACTACATTTTGGCTAGAAGGTCTACTGTTACTATTTTGATCCCTAAAACTACTGGTATTATTTTGTTAATAGCTTGGTTCGCTGTTAAATTGATTTTGAAATTAATTGCTTTAATATAGTTTTTTGAATTATTCTTTATTAAAAAAAGTATTTAAATTTCCTTCGTCCATTCCTATGAATTCATGAATGGTAGCCTCTAAACTAATTATATTTCTAACGCCATATGCAAATGTTCCAGAAGCTAACTGTTTAATCCTTTGGATTAACATTCCTGAAAAAATCTCCGTCATCGTTACACCATTATCATCAAATGCACAAAATTCAGTTATATCATTTATAATGGCTTTCACTTTTTTGCTTAAATCTAAAATAGAACTTACTCTAAGTAACGTTATATCCCTAGTTAACTGCATCTGGTCCCTTGATGATTTGAAGTGCTGCTTCAACTTCTTCTTGCAAGTATCCCAGTCAGCTGGTCTGTCCAGTTGCAAATAATTTTTGGCATCTCCTTGTATTTTCAAGTCGAACACAATTTGAAAAGTTAATTCTTTCGGTGACTCATAATCCAACATAACTCGATCAACTGAGTTAATAAATGCAGGTAGCATTTTCGATTCACCATTGAAAGGGGGTAAATATTTTAATTCCCTTTCAATTTTATTTCTTAAGGATGTTGATTGCTGCGCCGCTGATTGGGCCAAAAGCCTTGTGATCGCACTAAGGCATTGTTAAATTATTTATTTTTGCACTACGTTGTAAAAAATTCAAATAGTTTTTGTAGATTTTAAAGTTTTTTTTTTTTTGTTTTTTTCTTACTTTTTTATTTGATTCAAAAACCAAGAAGTCACTGCTTTCAGAGTTCACAATACTTTCAAGAGCAATATACTAGCTCAAAAACTTTTTGCCTTCACTTTGTTTAAGGTTTACCGTGGTAAAAAGTATTTCGGTTGATTCACTAGTTTTATAAACTTTATAATGTGAATTTAATTTGTTCAAAGTTTTTGCACTCGCACAGTTTCTTATATTTTTCTTTTAATTTAATAAATGTTCACTGTCTGTGTTGTTTCTGCAGCAAAAATATGCCTTTGTTTTCAACACTTTTTATTTGTTTAATTGTTTAAATTTTTTTAAAAAATTAACTTTTTATTGCCTGCGTTGTTTCTGCGGTATACATTTTAAACACCTTCGTTTCCAACACTTTTGGCCATAGCAGTAACCGACTGCGCCAGTTAAAGAAAAATAAGTCCACGAACTGCGAGTCATAATAATATGTCTTTATTCATTAACATCCGAAACTTAAATTACTATTATTTCTAACTGCTTAGCCTATTTATACACAGTAGTGATTAAACAAATATTTTATATCCGTTATCCTTACAATTTGTTGTTTGCTTAATCGGACTATTTAACGGTCGCTCTTTGGTTTGATCATTACAGCTATGACAACGACAATATTAGCTACAGACATTTGTCAGATGATTTGGCGGTTGTCCTGATCGCCGATGAATGTTATTTTATCACAGCATTGTAGCTGCACATGTTGTTGACAAACGAATGTCTTCATTGTTTGTTGTTGCATTATTTTGTATTACATTTTAACATCTCATTTGTTTACAAGTTATTGGTTTTCGTCTAGATGTGCATGTACATATATGTATGTTTATATTTAAGTAATTATGTGTAAGTATATGATAAGTATGTTTGTAAATTATTATTTATATATGTATATATGTACATGTATGTACATTTGGGTGATTCAAAAAAAAATTTTTTTTATTTTTTTCAATTGGTACTCGCAAAAATAGGTTCCTAGACACCTCTAAGAAAGCCTCTCCAAATATGAGTTTTTAATTGTAACGGGAAGGTCCTCCGCCTAACGGTTTTCTATTTTTTCTTATTATCAGATAGAAAAATTTATATCTCGCTTCCAACTACTTGAAAAAATATCTTGTTAATTAGGTTTTGTAGGAAATTGAATGCTCTAAAATATGGTCTCTTATGATTTTTTCGTAAACCCAACCGTTTAAAAGATATTAACGGTTGAAATTTGACTATTTTTGGAAAAATTCTTTATTTCTTATTAATTTTATAACTCAATGAAAAAATTATTATTATTATGGAGGATGGGGTCATATGTAGAAGTTCACGCAAGTGAGGAAAGTTCTCTGATCGCCATTCACTTGGGAGTGCCCAGAAACGATTCTTTTACATATGACTCAAGCAGCTCACGACTTCCGGTCTTTGACCAAGTATCCTCTGGGTAGCCTAAGAACATCCGTTCGAAGGTGAGCTAAAGTGAGAAGGCGAAACATCCCCTGCATAGGGTTGTGCGCTGGGTTTGGGACCCGCCACGTAAAAAGCCTATCCCAATGAAAAACGACAAACAGCCTCGGTTGAGAAACCCCTCTTTTGATGACGACCATGGCAAACGAAATAAGGACTACGATTTGAGTGTATGCACCTGGAATGTCCGGTCCCTTAATTGGGAAGGTGCCGCTGCCCAGCTGGTTGATGTCCTCGTGAAAATAAAGGCTGACATCACCGCCGTCCAAGAAATGCGATGGACGGGACAAGGACTGAAGCGAGTAGGTCCTTGTGACATTTACTACAGTGGCCATATAAAGGAGCGCAAGTTTGGTGTTGAATTCGTGGTGGGAGAGAGACTCCGTCGCCGAGTACTATCATTCACTCCGGTGAATGAACGTCTAGCCACAATCCGCATCAAAGCGAGGTTCTTCAACATATCGCTGATCTGCGCCCACGCTCCGACGGATGAGAAGGACGATGTGATCAAAGATGCCTTTTATGAGTGCTTGGAACGCACTTATGAGAGATGCCCCCGCCACGATGTCAAAATCGTGCTTGGCGACTTTAACGCCAGGGTGGGCAAAGAAGGTATCTTTGGCACTACGGTCGGTAAATTCAGCCTCCACGAGGAAACATCCCGAAATGGGTTGAGGCTGATCGACTTCGCCGGGGCCCGAAATATGGTTATCTGTAGTACTAGATTCCAGCACAAAAAAATTCATCAAGCTACCTGGCTGTCTCCGGATCGAAAAACTACCAACCAGATCGATCATGTTGTGATAGACAGAAGACACGTCTCCAGTGTTTTAGATGTGCGTGCGCTCCGAGGTCCTAATATCGACTCGGACCACTATCTTGTTGCCAAGATTCGCACCCGCCTCTGTGCAGCAAAAAACGCACGCCAACAAACACAAGGAAGGTTCGACGTCGAAAAGCTGCAATCACAACAGACTGCCGAACGATTTTCTACTCGGCTTGCACTCCTGCTCTCTGAGAGCACTCATCAACAACTCGGTATAAGGGAACTGTGGAACGGCATTTCAAACTCCTTACGTACAGCTGCATCCGAAACCCTTGGTTTTCGGAAAGTGCAAAGGAACAACTGGTACCTGCCTACCTCGCAACGTTACGATCGACCACAACACGTGCGGGATGGGATAGATACCGAGAGTTGAAGAGGGAAGCGAGACGCATTTGTAGACAGAAGAAGAAAGAGGCCGAAATGCGTGAGTATGAAGAGCTTGATAAGCTGGCCGACAGGGGTAATGCTCGAAAATTCTACGAAACAATGCGGCGGCTTACAGAAGGTTTCAAGACCGGAGCATACTCTTGTGGAACCCCCAAAGGTGATCTAGTGACCGATGCCCAGAGCATACTTAAATTATGGAGGGAACACTTCTCCAGCCTGCTGAATGGCAGAGAATGCACAACGCCAGGAGAAGGCGAACCCGATTCCCCAATCGATGACGATGGAGCAGACGTCCCATTGCCCGACCATGAAGAAGTTCGAATAGCAATTACCCGCCTGAAGAACAACAAAGCGACGGGGGCCGATGGATTGCCGGCCGAGCTATTCAAACACGGCGGCGAAGAACTGATAAGGAGCATGCATCAGCTTCTTTGTAAAATATGATCGGACGAAAGCATGCCCAACGATTGGAATTTAAGTGTGCTATGCCCAATCCATAAAAAAGGAGACCCCACAATCTGCGCCAACCACCGTGGGATTAGCCTCCTCAACATCGCATATAAGGTTCTATCGAGCGTATTGTGTGAAAGATTAAAGCCCACCGTCAACAAACTGATTGGACCTTATCAGTGTGGCTTTAGACCTGGAAAATCAACAACCGACCAGATATTCACCATGCGCCAAATCTTGGAAAAGACCCGTGAAAGGAGAATCGACACACACCACCTCTTCGTCGATTTCAAAGCTGCTTTCGACAGCACGAAAAGGAACTGCCTCTATGCCGCGATGTCTGAATTTGGTATACCCGCAAAACTAATACGGCTGTGTAAACTGACGTTGAGCAACACGAAGAGCTCCGTCAGAATCGGGAAGGACCTCTCCGAGCCGTTCGATACCAAACGAGGTTTCAGACAAGGCGATTCCCTATCGTGTGACTTTTTCAACCTGCTTCTGGAGAAAATAGTTCGAGCTGCAGAACTTAGTAGAGAAGGTACCATCTTTTATAAGAGTGTACAGCTGCTGGCGTGTGCTGATGATATTGATATCATCGGCCTTAACACCCGCGGCCTTCTGCTTTCTCCAGACTAGACAAGGAAGCAAAACAAATGGGTTTGGCGGTGAACGAGGGCAAGACGAAATATCTCCTGTCATCAAACAAACAGTCGTCGCACTCGCGACTTGGCACTCACGTCACTGTTGACAGTCATAACTTTGAAGTTGTAGATAATTTCGTCTATTTAGGAACCAGTATTAACACCACCAACAATGTCAGCCTGGAAATCCAACGCAGGATTGCTCTTGCCAACAGGTGCTACTTCGGACTGAGTAGGCAATTGAAAAGTAAAGTCCTCTCTCGACGAACAAAAGCCAAACTCTATAAGTCACTCATAATTCCCGTCCTTCAATATGGTGCAGAGTCTTGTACGATGTCAACAACGGATGAGTCGACGTTGCGAGTTTTCGAGAGAAAAGTTCTGCGAAAGATTTATGGTCCTTTGCGCATTGGCCACGGCGAATATCGCATTCGATGGAACGATGGGCTGTACGAGATATACGACGACATTGACATAGTTCAGCGAATTAAAAGACAGCGGCTACGCTGGCTAGGTCATGTTGTCCGAATGGATGAAAACACTCCAGCTCTGAAAGTATTCGACGCTGTACCCGCCGGGGGAAGCAGAGGAAGAGGAAGACCTCCACTCCGGTGGAAGGACCAAGTGGAGAAGGACCTGGCTACGCTTGGAATATCCAATTGGCGCCACGTAGCGAAAAGGAGAAATGACTGGCGCGCTAATGTTAACTCGGCTATAATCGCGTAAGCGGTGTCTACGCCAATTAAGAAGAAGATATACATATAATACACCATGTTTGGTCAAAGGAACCTTTCATCGATTTTTTTTTTGTGGACCTGTGTAATCTTCTGGCAGCGTTCGATACGGCACTAGATACTAACGACGCCGAACTCCCAGAAAACACAAAAGCTTCGGTGACAGCCAAGTGTGATAACTGCCGCGATCAGTACGAATTAACAAAGGGAATGATAACTGAACAAATAAGTTTAGTAAGGCTAAGTAGAGCCACTACTCCCCCTCCCAGAGTAGTTACAAGACCAAAAGAAGGCCTAGATAAAGGCATATATCTAAAAGTACCAGTTTGTGATACTGAAGTTTTAAATGGATGTTATGATCAATGGCCGTCCTTCCGGGACATGTTCACTGCCGTTTATATAAACCTCTCACAAACACAAAAGTTATACCATTTAAGGTACAAAACAAAGGGGAAGCAGGCAGTATCGTCAAAAGATTCGCTTTAAATTACGAAAATTTTAAGCTGGCTTGGGAAGCACTGGTCGAAAGATACGAAAATGGAAGAGTTATGATAGAAAACCCAATAAAAACTTATGGAATTTCAAAAATTATACTCGACAGTGCATATCTGTGTTAAAAACACAAAATATCTCCACAGAATCGTGGGACCGTATTGAACAGTTGCGTGCCCAACTAAGGGGGAAGCATGCCACTGTATATGTATAAGGTTTTATGAGTCACTTAAACTTAAATAGTGAAAATGCATTCCTTTTAACTAATATGAAATATGCAAGAGACAATTTATTTCTACCACAAATTTTATTTACACTTAATGAAAAACTTAATTAAATGGTTAAATGAATACGTGCGGGATCGCTGTGGAATTTGGTGATATATAAATAGATTAGGATCGCGGCTGATCCAAAGCTGTACGGAGAAGGAGTTGATCGTAAAAAAGGTATCAACAATTAAAGTGATGTGACGCTTGGGCCGGCTGACGAAACAAAAAGGTATTTCCGTAGCGCACAGGATCGGTGTTGATCGTAGCGAAGTAAATTAACGCGACGCAGTGTATCAGCGATGCGGGTATTGCGAATGTTGATGTAGTGTTGGGCGAACTGCAGCTGGCGAATTGCTGGCTTTCCCGTTGTCGCTTCCTTTTGTGAGTTGGGTTGCCTACGAGAGTGGTGTGTTACATTGGTGTTGTGTTGTAATGTCATCAGCTGTGGTGAATTAAGCTGGCGTATTGGGATGCACCAGTTTTACCGGATAGAGGGGATGGATGCTTAACTCATTTAACCACCTATGATAGTAACTATTTGTGCAGAAACACTCCCTGATGCTAGTGTTGGGGACTATCGAATAAAAACAATCAAGTTATTCGATAGTTCAGCAATTTTCATTCATCCGATAGTTTTCAAGAAATCACTCACTACTATTTTTTCGTTCATTCGAATTTTTTCGTTCATACCAATTTTTCGTTCAAAACGAATATTTTGTTCGATACTAATTTTTCGTTCATTACTATTTTTTCATTCATTAGTATTTTTTCGCTATTGAATGACTTTTCGAATGAATGATTTCATGCAAGTAGATATCTAGCAAAGATTTTTTGTACGAATTCATTTATTCCATTTCAAGTAAATGGTATTATATTCAGCAAATGTACGAATAATGCTTAAATTGTGTGTATTTCAAAATTATGTTGAATGATTTATGTTGAATTATGTGTGATAATGGAAATTAAATTGAATGCATGTATGAGTGGTAGAAGTTAATATATGCTTAAAATAGATTTAAGTGAAAAGTATTAATAATAATAAATATAGACTTATAAAGCGATAATGTAGGAGGCATCGCCAAAATTGGGTCTGAATTGGGTTTGAATTGGGTCGCAACTTATATAAATATTGGTATTAGATTTTTAATTGTAGTGTTTTCTGTGGTAATATAAAATGTATTTATGTATTTTGTAAAGAAAATGCTGAAAATGTTTTTATACATAATTAGATAATACAAAAATGCGTCCTGGATTAAAGAGATCAGCCGTGTGGGAGCTTTTTACTAATAATGGTAATAACGTCAACTGCAATATTTGTAAAAAAAATTTTGAGTTTGCTGGTAACACATCAAATATGAACGATCACCTACGACGAAGGCATCCATCATCACATAGTGTGGAGGAGACTTCTTCGGCGATAGTCGAACGAGCACCTGCTGTAAGTGACTTAGATATGCCAAGCTGTTCTTCAACGCAAAGAGATGTGAACTTAACAGTGGAAACTATTGAAAGTGAGATAAGTAGTGCTTCTTTGGAACCTCCTGTGAACGTAGAAACTACAAGTTCTTTAACAATACCCAGTAGAAATGTTTCAGGTGGTGGACCATTAAAAAGAAGGGCAATGCAAACAAAATTATTTGTTACAAGCACGCGATCTGAGCTTTCGGAAACTGAAAAGAGAAGTATAGATGAGTCTCTTATTAAAATGGTTACAAGAGATATGCAACCACTCTCTATTGTTGAAAATGAAGGATTTCGAGAATATACAAAAAAGCTTCAGCCTTTATATTCAATCCCAAACAGAAAACTTTTTCCAATACAATGTTGCCTTCAAAATATAACGAGACACGGAAAAAGCTTCATGCCATTTTGCAAAATATTTCACACCTTTCTATAACAACAGATATGTGGACTACTGACAGCCAAAAGTCTTTTTTGTCTGTAACTAGTCATTTCATTTGGGAAAGCAAAGCAAAACTCAGCAGTCCTGGCAACTAAAGAAGTGTTCGGCTCACATACTGCTCAAAATATAGCCACAGAATTAAAAACATTTTTGACGAGTGGTCAATTTTTAACAAAATAGTGACGATAGTGAGTGATAACGGTGCAAATATTAAAAAAGCGATAAGGGATATACTGCAAAAACACCACCACACATGTGTCGCTCACACCCTAAATTTATGCGTTGTGGATGCTATAAAGACTGCTCCTCACATTTTAGAGCTTATAACGAAATGCAGAGCTATAGTAACATATTTCCATCATAGCTCTCAAGCAGCAGAAAAACTTAAAAATATGCAAAAGCAAATGGGAGTAGCTGAACTTAAGATGAAGCAAGACGTTGCTACTAGATGGAACTCTGGCCTTATAATGATGGAACGTATATGCTTGATAAAAGAACCGCTCTCTGCTGTACTAACTTCCTTACCAAGTGCACCGAACTTTCTGAATGCATCATAATGGGAAAGGTTACGTGATTCCATCACTGTATTGAAGCCGATAGAGCATATGACAACAGAACTTTCAGCACAAAACTGCCCAACGATGTCACTAGTGGTGCCTATAGTTAGAGGACTGCAATATGCAATAAGATCCCAGCAAATGAAAACTACGTAGGGAGAATGCTTGAAAAGTAGTTTGTTGGAAGACGAGACGACTTGGCCAACTAGAGTCTGACAAGATGTGTGCCAAATCGACCTTCTTAGACCCACGGTTTAAAAAGATTGCCTTTGGAAATGAAAGTAACTCTAGTAATGCTCAAAAATGGTTGGGAGAAGAGGTATCAGCATTCATACTACTTGACCAAAAAGTAGCGGAAGCAAGAACTATTTGTCACAACGCCCCTAGTGTTAATGCACATATTTCTTTGGAACAATATCTTAGACAAGATTTCGCTGAGAGACATCAAAACCTTTTAAACTATTGGGACAGCAAAAAGGCAACTTTTCCAGAACTCTACGAGCTTTCCAAAAAATATTTATGTATACCTGCTACTTCAGTTCCTTCCGAAAGGGTTTTTTCTAAAGCTGGGCAAATAATAAATGATAGAAGAAATAGACTTAAAGGTGAAAAGCTAGATCAAATAATATTTTTAAATAGCAATTAATTTTTTTTTGCGTTCTTCTGATATTTATATTTATTTTATATGATATTGAATATCTTTTCTGTGCTTTACTATTTTTATGTTTTATTAAAATATTGAATTAAATTAAACCTTTGTAGTGGTTTAATTAAAAATGAATAAAATTCCAGTACTTTTTTGTTGTTTGAAGAGGACGCTTAGTCCTTTGCTTAGTTATTGAATTTGATTAAATAAATGAATGAATGAATGAACGAAAAAATTCATTCGATAGTCTAAATCATTCAGTGATTAACAATCGATAGTTGAAATCACTCGATAGTTCCCAACACTACCTGATGCTGCGTTACTACGATGGGAACAATCACTGGTGGAAAGAAAAAAATGCCTACATGGAAACGAATGAAAGCATTCCTCACTGCTCAATACGAGATAGCTGAGCAAATTGACAATAAAAATATAAATTTAAAAAGTCATCAAAATGACTCAAGTAAAAACTTGTTGAAACTTCAAGCCAGCAATAATATGTAATACAATAGACACGTCAATAAAAGTTACATTCGTGTCAAACCAAACTAATAAATGGCAACCATTATGTGAAATTTGTAACCATGCGTGAAATTTAAAAAAGCTATCCGTGATTGACAGGAACAACTTTGTCAGACAACATAAATTTGCATCAACTGTCTGTCGAATGCTCATACGACAAAAGACTGTGAAAGCAAATTTAATTGTGTGTACTATCAACTCATTGCTACCAATTTTTAAAATATGAAGCAAAACCAATTTCAAAAAATCACGGGGTTAGTCGTTACAACTACATCAAGTAGTCCCGAAACCTCAAATCCCGTAAAAAGGGAGAACAATAATGTTGCTCCAAAGCAGAAAAAATTCAAGCGCTTCAATAAGAAAATGAAAGCGACATTCTTTTACCCACTGTATCTCCAAATGCGGATATTAGAATAGATGCACAAGCCGTCGTTCTACCGCAACTTACAAATTTGCTTCCAAACTATGAAGTAAATAAAATACACTAGGAAAATGCTCACATCTCAAATTAGCAGATCCCAATTGTCATACCATCACAAATGGACATATTACGTATATTAGGCAGTGACTTAATACCTCAAATAATTCTTGAAGGTGTAGAGAAAATCTCCAAAAAATTGTTAGCCCAAAATACAATCTTTGGGAGGATTATAAGTGGCCAAGTCCCTGAAAAAATCAATTTATTCACCACACAAGTGGAAAATATCTCAAACAAGGATTTAAATAATCAACTTAAAAATTCTGGAAAATAGAAGAATTACCCCAAATTACCCAACTTGCAGAAGAATACCAGACATGCGAAGCCTATTACAAGTCCACAACAACAAGAAACGAACAAGGTCGTTATGTTGTGCGACTACCATTCAAACCAACTTTTCCTGAAACCATAGCTCTAGGCCACTCTAGAATATCAGCAGTCCAGCAATTTCTAAGCCCGGAAAAAAGCCTGATAAAGAAAAGTGGGCACAAATCAGCATATGATAATGTGATGGAAGAATATCTTGACCTCAATCATATGGAAGCAGCTGTACCATATGAAAAAGTGCCTAAAGGTAGATATTTATCCATTTATCTTCCACATCATGAGGTAATAAGACCTGATAAAATTACAACAAAAGTACGAGTAGTTTTCAATGCCTCAAAGAGTACGAGCTCAGGCAAATCACTCAATGATAAACTATACACTGGGCCAACATTACAACCTGATCTCATGTTGCTAATTCTAAATTGGCGCATGTTTAAAAACGTTTTCAATGAGGATGTAGAAAAAAATGTACAGTCAAATTCTAGTACATGAAGATGACCAAGATTTCCTGCGTATAGTCTTCCGCAAATCAAGTAATAGTCCAATCAGCGACTACAAACTTAAAACCGTCACCTTTGGCATCAATTGCGCACCCTATTTGGCGATCAGGACACTGCATGAATGACAAAAACGTGTGAAACAAATTTGCCTTTAGCAAGTTCTGTGTTACAAACACAAATATACGTTGACGACATTCGATCAGGCTGCGACAGTATCTCATTAGCGTGCGAATCAAAGTACTAAATTCAGCGTGGTTTCCCTCTAAGAAAATTACATCAAATCATCCCGAAATAATAAAAAAAACATAAAAAAAAGGAAGACTTATTAGATACAAGTTTTATTGAATTTGAAAAGGTCAGTACAACAAAAACCCTAAGTATTCAATGGAATGCGATAACAGATCAATTCTCATATACAGTTGAGTAAATATCTGCAATCTTCTGTTAGGAAAACTAGTGTCAGTTGTCCAAACACAACTCAAATTAAAAAATCATAAAACGTATCTTTGGTCAGATTAAGAAATGGTTTAGTATGGTTAGAAAAACCACCCTATACCAGGCAGACCTATGTAACCGCATATCTCAAATATTAGACTTAATTGGCCCAGCAAATTGGCAACATGTGGCAAGCGCGGACAATCCAGCGGATCTTGGGATAAGAGGTGGCAAACCACTGCATGGTGAGCATCGCTTGATGCAACAAATGGTCCGATAAGAATTTTTATTTACTGCGACTAAAGCCACAATTCAAAAAGACGATTTTCATGTGTAAACAATGTATTATGTACAAACACAAAATGCGTACGCAGATCATATCAGCTTTATCACCTGAACGCGGCAATTATGCTCTACCCTTTACCATTACTGAGATTGATTTTTCTGGACCTTTCCAGATAAAGGCCTTGATGTTAAGGTATTACTCATTTAGAAAAGGGTATGTTGCTGTCTTTCTATGTTTTACGACAAAGGCAGTACACTAGTACACTTCGAGCTTTGTTCAGATCTGCGAATTTCACTCAAAGATTATGAGCGACAATGGAAAAAACTTTACCGGAGCTCAAAGAGCCACGGAGAAAGAGTTTATAAACTTCATAAAAGAAGTATCCCCTGAAATTGTTAAATATATGCACCTCAAGGAATCGATTGGCAGCTTAAACCTTCATGTTCTCCACACATGGGCGGACTTTGGGAATCAGCAGTAAAAAGCTTTAAGTCCCATTTAAAGAAAACGGCTGGTAATCATAAATTCAATTATGAGGAGTTTACTACACTACTCACTAGTATCGAAGCCGTATTAAATTCAAGACCTATATCACCACTCTCGCAGGTTCCCTCCGATTTCGCAGCTCTTACACCAGGTCATTTCCTCAGAGGAGATCCTCTTCTCGATTCACTCACTTTAATAAACCTCTTCCAGGGGACACGTCTTCTTACTTCAATAGAATACAGGTTGCCATTTGTCCTCATGTTTTTGTAGTTGCGTTGCACTCAAACTGTATTGATGTGATGCATCAAATGCGTAACTGTATCTTTAAGTTAAGACAGATCCGTTTGCGAGCGGTCTGGCTAAGACAGCATAATTGTATCCATCATCCCGAGAAACGCCTGTCCCAACCTGGCCAACCGTCTTCTATTTCATGTCCCAAAAAGTGATTTTGCTTCAGAAATTGGCATTTCAACCAGTTAATCTCTAGTTCAAACTGTTCTGCCCGTGTCGATACTCGCTACATGTTTTTTAGACATTGCTCAGCTCAGTGCCCAAAAGCGATGATGTGAATCAACATTTATTCCCATTATTACCTCGTTTAATTGGCGTTGGAACACACTTTCGCACGAACACAGCTGGGGAATTGCAAAAGATAAACGGTTGTTTATTAAATTCGATCAATACCTCTTTTACTACAAATCCTGTGTACTTTCGGCTTTATTCCTCAACGACGACATGGAAGATACAATTTTTAAGGTCCATTATTGTGAACAATTTTGCATTCTACATTTTCTCTAAAACTTTTACACGATCGGCAATCTGTTCTTCAACATAAGAGTGTTGAGTTTGCGAAAATCAAGGTAAAGTCTGTAACTACCAGCTTTCGCTTTGGCCCAAGCAACTTTTTTGGAAAAGTCTGTATTTGATTCGCATATAAAAAACTTGCTGCTATCACTCTTTTACTTGTTTTTCTACAAAATCTTGTTCTGTTATCAAAAATCCGCTTGTATTCTTACGCAATGAAACATCTGAATTAAGGACAATTGATAATTTAATAGAGCAGCTTATTGGTTTGTTAGCTGACTTGTAACTCCTGATAAATTTCATAAAAGCTTCTTTATATAAAGAATCAACATCTTCTATTTGGCGCCAATTCGACATACCAAGTGCAGCCAGGTCCTTCTCCAGTTGATCTCTCTTCCTTTGCTTCAACCGTCGAGTACTAACTCGAAAACCTTCACAACTGGAGGACAACTTAACTAAGAAAGCACATCCAGCGCTGTCTCGTTCCATCGGCTGCGGAACTCGCCGTTGTTGATATGTATACATCTTCCGCAAAACGTTGTTTTGTACAGCTCTTCGTTCAATCGACTGCGGTACTCACCGTTGCCGGTACGCATCCATCTTCGGCAAAACTTTTTTCTTGAACACTCCTCGCAACATATAGCAGTACGGGAATGATGAAGGATTTGTAGAGTTTGGTCTTTGTTCGTCGACAGCAACTGTGTACTCTTATAGAAGATTGTATCTTCTCTATTTAGCTTTGCAGCTCTTACTTTTTTCTCCAGCAATATATTGAAGACATCGCACGTTAAGGGAGTTCCCTTTGTCTGAAACTTTGCTTAGCATAGAACGGCTCGGAGAGGTCCTTCCCGATCCTGAGACCAATGGTGCTTGGCTAGGCCAAGTGGTGTTTACATACATTTGTATGGAAATACGTGTTGTATTTACGCTCATATATGTACAATATAGATACATTTTTGAAACTTCTTACCTCCCGATTTGGTTGAAATCAAATTGACTGCCTTGTTTACGTTTGACGTGGCAATAGCGTTCACAAAAAATGTAACATTTTGAGAAAAATTACATTTTTTCTTAACCTTTTAAAACGCTTTAGCGACTAAAGTATTTGACCTAGGTGGGTCAAATAAATTGCACCGGTTAGGTAATTTAAAGAGCTTTCAGGAAATGTATAATTCGCCCCCAAGGCCCCACCGAGGGCGTGGCAATAGGCGAAAATGGGTTTTCACCATGTCCCCCCTTTTGTTTCACTACAGTTGGGGGGGTATGGGGCCGGGGGGGATCAATACCATTTTGCGAGTTAGTTCACCCCTGGGGCTTTCAGGAAAGCCCTCAACATTCCCTCTATCCCCACCAGGGGCGTGGCAATAGCGTTCACAAAAAATGTAACATTTTGAGAAAAATTACGTTTTTCTTACCCTTTAAAACGCTCTAGCGGCTAAAGTATTTGACCTAGATAAACATACAAACCAATTTGGACACGTAACGAACATGAAAACAGATAAATCAACCGTGCGAAGTGATCGAAACATACCAAAGTTCATATATTTTCATACAAAATATATGGGGTCTAGCCAAGCACCAATGGTGCACTAAGGTGTAATATTATAATATCCTTTTTTCGTCCTTTTCGATACGATATCCTTGAATTTTTTTCTGCATTCTATAGGCAATTAAATTCTAGGAAGCTACCTGGACACTTTGCTACACTCTAAATATATTTAAATAACATTTAAAAACAAAATATGCCTGGCCAGACCCGAGGGTCTCGATGACGGTTAAAGTCAGTTTAGACTGCTTTATTAGTTTTGCGGTGACACCAAATTCACACATAGCGTTCCTTTCGTGCTGTCGAAGGTGGCTTTAAAATCTCCCTTTTTGTGAATTGGGCAGAGCACACTTAAATTCCAATGATCGGGTATGCTTTTGTCCGACCAAATTCTACAAAGAAGTTGATTAATGCCCTTGTCAGCACTTGCCGCTTTGTTGTTCATTAGCGGGTAATTGCTATTCGAACCTCATCATAGTCGGGCAGGGGAACATTTATTCCATCAGCATCGATAGGGAAATAGGGTTCGCAGGCTATAGAAGTGTTCCCTACTTAACTTTAGTATTCTCTGAACTAGATCACCACTTTGGGTCCTAAAAGAATATGTTCCGGTCTTGAAAACATCCGTTAGTCGCCAAATCTTTTCGTAGAATTTTCGAGCATTACCCCAGCCAGCTTCACAAGCTCTTCATATTCACGCTTTTCGGCCTCTTTCTTTTTTTCTGCATACGCTAATTGCTTGTGGTCGATCGCATCATTGAGGTAGGCCTTCCCCGCACTGTGACTCCACAGTCCTCATCGTACCTGCTGTTCTTTCGACATTTACGAAAACCAATGGTTTCGCTTTCAGCTGTACTTAAGGAGCTCGACGTAACGTCTCACAATCAGCTACAGTAATTCTATCAAAACAGTTTCGCTGTTTTCACTATTATTACGTGCATTCACGTACCTTTTTTTTTTTGATTCAGCTCTATGGCATCTGCGTTTTCATTAAAATTTTCAATCCACTGTTACACTGGCATTGAAATTCCATCAAAATCTGATGTCATTCTAGCGGAAGTTTCGACCGGCACACCACACTTGTTAGCGTTTTCATTTTCCAACCTTCTGGCGAGTACCTTTTTCAGCTGAACTACAATAAATTGCTGCTGCGTCTGTATGTTTGTGTTTCTTCTTTGTTGTTGTTTTTTTCACTGTAGCACATTTCACTTTTGTGATATGTAGTAGGAGTTTTTGTTCGCTTTGTCGTTCGCCAACCAGTAAATCCTTTTGTTTTTGTTTTTCTTTTTGCTGTCGAATGTTTTAAATAGTTGAGCCGTTCAAATGGCCGAGAGCCCATGTGTTTGCTGAAATTTACAAAAAAAAAAAGATTTGTCGAATTTTATTGAGATGAACATGCTGCTCTTGTTTCAATATTTTCATTGGTGAGAAGGTGATGTTTCGCTTTCTCACTTTAGCTCGCCTTCAAACTGTTGTTTTTTGCCTACCAAGAGGATACTTGGTCTAACACCGAAAGTTGTGAGCTGCTAGAGCCATATGTAAAATGGTCGTTTCTGGCCATTCCCAAGTGAAAATTCAGCATTCACGATGAAACATCCTCAAATGGGTTGAGGCTGATTGACTTCGCCGGGGTCAGAAATATTAGCGTAAGATTAATCATTGTACCTAATTACATTTTTATTAAAATAAATAATACAGTCTACTGCTGACCACCAAGGCGACAAGTTTTAATTTTCTCATTCTTCTTTCAATTTAATTACACAGCCCAATTTCTTAGTTAAATCATTGTTGTTTCGTTGAACTAACGCGGTCGGGACTCTTCCTGATCCTACATTTTTTGGAGTGGCGTGGCTTGGGGGCTAGTATTTTAAATTGATTTAGAATTGACGATTGAATTTAATAAAAAGTGTAATTTATTTTAATGTCAAAAACTTAACCCGGCTATCTAACATCAGTCTATCATGATTCGTGCTCTTGGTGGTCATCATAAGGCTTGCGCATAATAATCAACTTCATCATCATCGTTGGAGGATCACATCGTTGTAAAACTTAGTGGTACAATTTTTAGCAATAAGTTGCAAGGGCTTGGATAAAGGTCATTGCAGTCAATATAAAAGACAGTAATCCCTTACTATTAGACCTATGTAAATCAGAGACTGATTTTAGACCTAATACGTCACTGCTCTGCACTGCTCGGAGTTGAACGCCGTCGATTCTGCCAATTCTGCTATTATTCGTCTCTGCTCGCTGCCCCTGCGAACGTCTTTCGTCTCCGCTACTCCCGCACTGCACTGCTAATATTTGATGCGCTGTCTTTGCTACTGCTCGGTGCTACTGAACGCTGATCATCAATTCAATAAATCAAGGAAATTGATTTACTTCTTTAGTTTACTTTCTGTAGCACAAATTGACCTTTTTATTAGGCTGGGTCGTTTCGGGACGCTATCGAGCAAATACTAACGCGCTTAATTGCAAGTGCTTGTTTGCTTGTGAGATGTTTATTGATTTTAAGTTGGAAAAATTGTGGCAAATTGAAGAAATTGTAACAAAGCCAAACGCGTAGACTTGAACAGCATAGCTGCGAAAGGTTATATAATGACACCGTATCTCGATGTCCTAACGGTAGCATTATAGTGAACATCTCGTTCAAAGATGACCCTTCCTGCTTGGGTGAATCTTATAATATAGCTTATAATACAGCCCACAAAACATAGCATCTGCATGGCAAACATTTGTCAACAATCTTTCGGATTTACCTTCTGTTAGAATTCCAAGGTATTGTTTATCTGCTAATATGAAGTCTTTACAAATACATGGATTTAGTGACTCTTCAATACGTGCGTAACGGAATATATGCACGCATAGTTGACAATGTTGGTAATATTAGTGTTTGTCTACTTACGGTAAAATCACGAGTAGTACCAACTAAACGACAGTCAATCCCAAAATAGGAACACTGCGGTGCACTACTACTTGCTTGACTTTTCGCAAAAATTAAGTCTACACTTTCTAATTACAGTTTTTACACTTTTCTTTGGACAGATTCACAAATTGTTCTTCTTCCGCTTCAAATGCATTCGAGTACACTTTCAACCTTTGTCGGGAATAGAGTATCGAAAATTCAGGATTTGACTGTGGATGCTTATAGGAGACATGTGCCAACAAAAAGCAATAAAGCAGACTTTTTTTCCAGAAGAAGCACACCATTAGAACTCACAACTTCAATTTGGTTTAATGGTCCTGAGTTTCTATACGAATATGAAAGAAAATGGTCTAATGGAAAAAGCAATGACGTTGACATGGAAATTGTTAACGCAGAAGTTCGTAAATCAGTGTTTAAAATAACTATAAACAATAATTATCTTTTTGAAGCGCTTAAGAGGTATAGTACACACACTCGTGATGTGTGGATTGTGTCATGGATGCTACGTTTTTAGACTAGACATAAGAAATATAATTCTAAAATGGTGGATGTACCACTGCATTACGCTGCAGACATTCGATTCTTGCAGCGAAATAAAATAACAAATGATATACTATTTGAGTCCGTTCTTGAAAATTTGTCAAAGACTTGAACTACTAAAGGTTGGAGGAAGACTTGAACGGCCAATCTCCCAGAAAGCCAGAAACAACCTATTCTATTACCAAGTAAATGTGGATTTGTTACGCGATATGTTCAATATATAGCAATAGCAAAAACTACCATGCCAGACCTAAAGCGCTGATGGCTTTAATTCGTTTACAATTATGGATCGTCAATGCAAGCGTTCGCTATAAACCTAAATTTCTTCAACATATTATGTGTAATCTTCCTGTTGAGCGGTTAACACCAACAAGCCCATTTTCTCGTTGCGGCGTCGATTTCTGTGTGCCTGTCAAAATCTATCTTCGTATCAAGGGCAAGGTACCCTATAAGGCTTATGTTGCCATATTTGAGTGTTTCGCAACTAAAGCTGTCCACATCGAAGTCATTTCTGACTTGTCTATGGATGCATTTTTGGCATCACTGAAACGAAGGATTGGAAGAGGTCTTTCATCACACATTTTTTTCTTATAATGTAACTAATTTCGTCGGAGCAAACTTTCTAAACTGAAAGCCTTTTTCCAAGAGGAAAACCCAAGTTGTCATCAAAAATTATTGAGCCAATAAATTTATTAATTTACAATTCATCCCTCCTAGGGCACCTCATTTTGGTGGCATTTGGGATACTGCACTTAAATCAGCAAAAGAATATTTGAATCGTAGCGTTATGAATACCAAGTTAACATAATAGGCTGTCAAAAAAGTCTTGCGGTATTTTCGCTATTTGGCGCTGAAAGCGCGTAGTTCTAGTTTTATTCGTCGCATCGGGTTATGCTATACCTTTTTGGAAAGCTCATTTCACGCGCTAACACATGTTTGATTGATTGTCGTTTCTTTTAAGTCGTTCGTGAGTTATAGCGTCGCAAAGATGGAGCAAGATAAAGAGAAAATACGGCATATTTTACAGTACTACTACGATAAAATGCATCTCAAGCCGCCTATAAAATTTGTGCAGTTTTTGGACCCGATACAGTTTCCATTTCCACCGCACAACGATGGTTTCAACGTTTTTGTTCTGGTGTAGAGGTGGTCGAAGATGCGCCTTGCTCCGGAAGGCCTGTCGTCGAAAATTGCGATAAAATCGCTGAATTGGTCGAAAGAGACCGGCATAGTAGCAGCCGTAGCATCGGTCAAGAGCTGGGCATGAGTCATCAAAAATTCATTTCAATTTCAATAAAAAAAAATCAATAAAAATAAGACTTTTTTGACAACCCGTTATGAGGAACTCACTACAGCATTGGTCGAAATTGCAACAGTTTTAAATTCTCGGCCTCTATCACCACTTTCGTCTGAGCCCAGCGACTACGAAGCTTTGACTCCAGGTCACTTCTTAACTGGGAGTGCGTCAAAAGTCAACAGATGGAACCAAATAACTGCCGTCAAACAAATATTTTGGAAACGTTTGTTGCCCGACTATATAAGCGATCTTAAAGCAAGAACAAATAGTAACACTGACCATGGAAATGTTGGTAAGAATGTAATGGTTCTTATCCATGAGGACAATGTACCACCGCAATGATGGCTAATTGGTTGTGTCATAGATGCTATCCCAGGAAAGGATGCACGAGTCAGAGTGGTTGAAACTGACTTCGAAAGGTATCATACGTCGCCCAATTCACAAAACTGCAGTTTTACCTGTTTGAAAGTGCTTTCAACGGGGCCGGGATGTTGGGTCACCTAACGTTACACGCTATAAGTTATTAAGTTATTTTAAGTTTAGTTACTCATATATAAGAGCATACACTCAATTGTTTGGTACATACATATGTGCATTCTTAGGTATTACAAATTGTACATGCCTAATGCTCCCACATAACTCATGTTTATATACACACTTATACATGTCTACATATGTATGTATGCATCAACATCACAGCGAGAGTTTTTGTAACTCCTTTCCTTCCTAATTACATTTTTATTAGATTACATAATACCTCAGTATATACAGTAACAAACCTTTTCTTTGTTTAAGCTTAGTACGCAGCTCTCAAGAAACGTAAAAACTTCATATAAAAAAACGCTTAAGAAACGGTCAAGATACTTTCCTGCGACAAACTTACTTGTGCTAGTACGCAGCTCTCAAGAAATCTAGTACCAATTTTTGATACTTTTTTCAGTAAAATGTGAATATGGCAAACCTTGTTTTGCGAAGAAACATCAAATCAACAATTGTTTCTTGAAGGAAATTCGAAGTAATCGTCAAATTCATCCTAAATTAGTTGAAATCATTATTATGAAGTATATTCCATTTTGAAATGTTGTATAAAACCTACCAATCATCAACAACATTTCTTAAATCTCAATGAAAATATTTATGTTACCATATACATACACACATACATATTACGCACAAAGTTTGTTTTCTTTGTTTATTCTCTCTTGCTCTTCTAATGTAGATCATTCACAATGCGTAACCAGCTGCCAAAATTACTTGAGAAATAATGTATTTTTTTTCTTGAGCAATTACTTGAGAGCTGCGTACCAACCTTTACATACATATACTCACCTCCAGAAAATCTTAGGGTGTTGTGTTACACTTTTGTTTGCTACTTTCATGGTAATCAGGGTGTTGTGTTAGCATTTAAACTACATATAAATTTTAAATTTGATGACTGAGACTTTAAAAGATATTAAATAATGCAAGTGTTTACGTTATTTAAGTAATTATATTGAATTACTAAGCATATCTGTTCAATTTTATTGGGATATTAGTTGTTGTTTAAAGTTAAATCAGTTTTTTTTGTGTAATTTTTAAACACGTTCAAGTATTTCCAAATTTTTGCATGCAGTAGGATACAATTCTGGGTGGTAATTTGTCGTTTGACATATACAAATTGACAGCTCGTTAGCCGTTATAGGAAAACATCAATTGGAAATTGAGTTTGAAATGAAAGATATGTCGAAGTTTTTAATAAGAATACATAATAGTGTTAATAATAAAGTTTATATTAAAAATCGTAGAGCCTTTTTATTTGCTGCGAAAATTCACAACCCGACGTTTTAAAATACTTTTTATAAGAATTGGAACATATTTTTCTTTAAGAATTTTTAATAGGCAGACAGCCAGCCCTCATTTTCGGCACATCAAATTTTTGTGCATTTCACATAGGTAACCACCTCCCCCTTCTAAAAGTTAGCTTCTGTATTTTAATATATTTAATAAAGTTGTAGGATTTTGGATGCATCTATTGTGAGAGCTTAGAAATCTTTATTAATTATTAAATTATTTTGTGCAATATTTTTATTTAAATTTTTATGTAAATTATTAATTATGTTTATTTTAAGTTGAAAAGGTGAAAATAGGCCTACCGGGGAACCGAACACCTAAAAAAAGTCGGTAACGCGCTTTATAGCAAACCGCTGGGGAGGTGTGGAAAATGTAAAACTTAAATATTCAAAAATAAATTATCAAAAATGGTAAACGGATGAGAATTAGAACGATGTACTAAAAATTCAGCTTCAAATGCCTAAATATCTTCTTTCTAAATTAAAATTATTGGTAATAATATTTCAAAAACTTACGAATACAAACCGTTTTATGTTTTCTGTCTGTCAATTGTAAACAAATATATTCAGAAGAAAACTCACCACCGAGAAATCTAAAAACAGGGCTGCTTTTTTATTAATAAGAACTCACTACATAAAGAATATCTGACTATCAGTAAATGATATTTTTATGGGCGAAACATGACACACTATGGCGTTTAAATCAAATATTAGTAAATATACATATGTCATTAATAAATAATTTCCTTTTATATTAAGCAACAATATTTATAGTTTTTGTTATTTAATAGAATAAATTTGCCAAGTATTTACTGCCTCAATATATACAGCACTGCGTTGCTACCTTTGAAAATCCAAGATGGCCGCTATTCACCCCTCAGAAAGCTACCACGAAAAGGTTATCTACTGTATATACTGTGCATAATACAGTCTACTGCTGACCACCAAGGCGACAAGCAGAGATAAAGAGATGTCTAACTCCTCTCTCATTGGAAATGAGAGCACAATTGCTAAACGTCAAAACCTCCTGAGCTTTGACAGTTGATCAAGTTCAGGAGGTTTTGACGTTTAGCAATTGGAAACGAGCCATGGCCACATTGAAATCTTACCAAAAAAATATGTAAACGGAGGGATTTGTTGCATCGTTCAAGACCACTTATAAAAAATGTAAAACAATACAAATTAAATAAATTTGTGAAATTTATAGGTATTTGATGGAACGTTTTGTAATTTGAAGCATCATAGTATTATTTTCAATGGAAAATGATTAAAAAGATTTAATGATTGAGAGCTAACAAGCTTAAATCCGTTTATTGGATATTGCAAGGTCAAAAATCAGTTGTTCTAATATACTATAAAAATATTTAAATAGTTTCTCCATATAATAAATAACCACTATATAGTACTTTTTATTTATACTAAATGTTGGGTGTTTTGATTTCAATGCCCAAAAATTATTATTTTGTTCAATCTGTATGGCCAGATGGCCTGGAATAAGTTGGTCATCCCTTTATTCCTGGTGACAAGTTTTGATTTCCTCATTCTTCTTTCAATTTAATTACACAGCCCAATTTCTCAGTTAAATTTACTAGAAGATGAAACCAACCGCATGAAAAACTGCAAGCTACTCATAAAGAAATACAAAAATCTCCATTTTTTAAAGAGTTTATTACCTGTCAATTTTTATCTAAAACATTGAATTGTTGTCAGATAACTGGAATATACCAATAATAATTTTCAATATTGGATAATTGCTTAATGCTGTAAAAATTAGTGTGGCATACAAAAGTGTGTGAGGATTGTAGATAGAAGACTCGGAATGAGCACTATTTAAATATCAATGCAGATTGACCGTAATGTTAACAGTGGATCAAAACTTTTTTATCAAACAATCAATGCAGAAATACTTGGCATTCGTTCGAATCCCGCAGAGCAGAACAGTATCTCTTTGATTATTCATGAGCCGATACTAGCCGTATCGACATTCGTGATTCGATGAACGTCGCAGCGCAAACAGTTCACTAACAACAAAGTTGGCGGAGCAGAAGATTTCATTCAAAATCACTTGGATATATTAGCTGTATTAGTGACACGTGAGACTATACACGAGTCTACATGGGCTGAATTAATACAGAACAAATAACTGTTTTTGTTAAATGTTCACATTATCCAATTTTGTCACAGATATTTTAAACTACAGCCTCAAATACTGGTCTAAAATAAAAGTAACGAAGAAAATTATGTTTTTTTTTCTAAATTGAACGCAATTAAGATTTAGGAACAAAAGTTAACGGTAAAATTTTTATATTTTGTAATCTGTAGCTACGAACGGTGTATGAATGAGAAAACTAACTTTATTTTGCGTGTTTGTTAGATTTTTTATTTTGACGACTTATCGTCAACTTTTTAAGGTTCTAAAGTTTTGCCGCAATTTGCCTTTTTGTTATTGCGAATAATGCAAATATTGACTTATTAGTGTATGAAAACCGACCTTATGTAGAGTTCCATTAAATCCCCGAAGCTTCCTTTTCCTGATTTTGAGGGCTTGTACCGCTTGAGTAACTTCCAGATAGGATGTCGTCTACGCATGTATGTGTCATTATTTCATCGAGTAGTACTGGTCTTCTGGTGTTTTAATTGATATGAGGGGACTTTTAACACTCAAAATTTCGTTAATTGTGAATTCAGGTATTTCTTTGTAGAAAAATAGTTATCAAAACTCGCGGCAACTCACCTATACTTTGGCGACGACTCTCGTGTGTGGTGTATATGAGGCAGGTGCGTTGAGTGTGAGGTGTGGATGATGAATATGATGTAGATGTGTATTATATTAAGAGGGGAGTCAGGTGCTCATTTAGCCATCCCGGCCCCCCTAAACGACTGTTTAGCCTAAAAGGCCCTGCAGCCGTTGCAGCGTTGCCACAACGCTGCTCAGACCCGTAGATCGACGAGGTGGTGGTCCAGGCTGTCGACGCCGCAATGAGGTTCCGCTCCGCGGGGGTGCGCTACGAGCTGCGGGTTGGAATCGGGGTATGCGGCTGCGATGGATGGGTGGCCGATTCAATTCGCGTGCTGCGCTGCGATGTAGCAGCGTGTGATGACAGCCCTTGTGGCTCACACGCTGCAGTCACATGTGTATGTGATAGGCAGTTATGGCAATGCCCGTGGGCCTGGGCAACTTGCTGCCGTTGCAAGGGTCGCATACCCCTAAATATGCCACAATGTTGCAGGCGATGAGGGCGCAGACAGATGGGGCACTTTAGGGTCTCCGAAGTCCGTGATGGGTGTGGTGGTGGTCGATTGTCACCACGAGGTGCGGATTGAAGGACCGCTGCAGGCGCAGTTGCCGGTACAGGTGCCGGCGTTGTTGCAACCAAAGTTCGGGGCGCTGGTGTGGGCCCGGTGCGTGGCTCATTGGTAGCCCCAGCGGTTGGCGTGGTTGTAACTGGCGTATCTACCTCCATAGTAATCTGTATAGAGAAGATTGTTAATTATTAATCTAACATACAATGAGATATGAGCCATCGTGCCACGATATGTGGCATGTATCGGCCGCCTATTTGTTAGTTTTCGACGGTTTATTATTTTTTAGCGGTTTGTTATTAACGTATTTCTCCTTTTAGTATTTAATTTACTGATTTTATTATATCGCGATATTATCGGTTCGGTTTTTTCGGTTTTCGGATTCGCGGTCGTCTGTGGTTGGTAAAAAGCACAGCTACACGAGGGGTCTGGTTAGTGTTCCGTTTTGCGTACGGAGATTCACGACCCGTATGTGACCGTCGGAGCCATAATGTAGCTTTTCTATGCGACCTAGCCGCCACTCGGTAGGGGCTAGACAATCATCATGAATGAGAACACAGTTTCCAAATTTAGGCGCTTGTTCAGGGGTCTTCCAGCGGTATCTTTTGTGGAGATCCTTTATGTACTCGTTCTTCCATCGGACGTAATTCGTTATT
>NW_026089622.1:34728804-34761031 GCF_024586455.1 Bactrocera neohumeralis
TGTTCTAACCTCGGCATTACCAGCGGTGCTAATCTGTTATACCAGTACCAAACTGCTTTGTTAGCGGTTTTCGGTTTTTCCCGAAAAATAAACCGAACAGCAAAAACAGCTTGGTAACGGTTTTCAATTATTTTTCGACCCGAATTTTGGTCTGAACCGTAAATTTATGTTTTAGTTTTTAAACCATACATATGTATAGAATGTGATATATAAAAATTTAAAGGAACGATACGACTCACTTTGGTTTCCGCCAGGGGCTTTTGGGGATAATATGAGTGTATGTGCCTGTGCTTTTGCTTTTGCTTGCGCTTCTGTTTGCGCTTGTGCCTGTGGTTGTGCCTGTGCGTCTGCCTGTGCGTGTGCCTGTGCGTCTTCCTCCAATCCTTGTGCTGGTGGTTGTTGTTGTGATTTCCTTATGCCTTTTCTTTTTCCGTTTGTAAGTTATTTTTCACTGCACCTGACTAACTATGCCTTTATTGACTTTGTTATATTTTCTATTTTCTTTTTTTTTTTCTTTTTTTTCACAGCGCAATTTTTTCACCTCACTTATGCACACTTAAGGCTGCTTTTTTTTTTTTTTGTTATGTTTTCAGTCACTTTAGCCACTCCATAATCTCTCTTTAATTTATATACATATGCATATACATATGTATGTATGAGTATATCAGAAATTTTTTTTTTCCTTTGTCCACCGCACTTTCCTCCTTTTTTTTTTGTTTTTTTTGCACTTTGGACGTTTGTTCACTGTTTTTTTTTTTTGCACTTTGCACGTTTGTTCACTGTTTTATATGTTATGCATTTTTATACATGTATGTATGTAACAAATTTTTTGTCGTTTTTGCTAACTTTTGTCACCATTCGTTTATTTATTAGTAGTTTATAATTTTGTTGCCGCCGTGATTAATATGTTAACGCGTGACCGTAATATATATTTTTTTTTTTCACTTTGTGCCGTCCGGTACGGCTCGAAGGACCATGTAAACTTTCATAATAGCATAAATGCACGGCACTCACCTTTAATGCGATAGCGTAAAAACGAAAAGACAAGTCGGTTGTAGATGCGAGCACGTATGAGAAAAAGAAGCTGGCGCCGTCCGCCAGTCCCTTTTGTTGATTGTGTTTGGTGTCCTCGTGTGTGGTGTGAAAGGTGTGGTGTAGATGATGATGAGTTGGTGTGTGTGGGGTGAATATGGTGTAGATGTGTGGAGTATGATGTGTATGTGTGGGGCGTAGCTTTATTGTATTAAGAGGGGGGTCAGGTGCTCATTTAGCCAATTTCCATTTAATATCCTTCAAAACAAAAATTGTTTTAAAATTGTGAAAGTTTTTAAAAGAATCAAGTGAATTGTTATATCGGGTGATTTTTTAAGAGCTTGATAACTTTTTTAAAAAAAAAAAAACGCATAAAATTTGCAAAATCTCATCGGTTCTTTATTTGAAACGTTAGATTGGTTCATGACATTTACTTTTTGAAGATAATTTCATTTAAATGTTGACCGCGGCTGCGTCTTAGGTGGTCCATTCGGAAAGTCCAATTTTGGGCAACTTTTTCGAGCATTTCGGCCGGAATAGCCCGAATTTCTTCGGAAATGTTGTCTTCCAAAGCTGGAATAGTTGCTGGCTTATTTCTGTAGACTTTAGACTTGACGTAGCCCCACAAAAAATAGCCTAAAGGCGTTAAATCGCATGATCTTGGTGGCCAACTTACGGGTCCATTTCTTGAGATGAATTGTTCTCCGAAGATTTCCCTCAAAATGGCCATAGAATCGCGAGCTGTGTGGCATGTAGCGCCATCTTGTTGAAACCACATGAGTCAACATTTAAATGAAATTATCTTCAAAAAGTAAATGTCATGAACCAATCTAACGTTTCAAATAAAGAACCGATGAGATTTTGCAAATTTTATGCGTTTTTTTTTAAAAAAAAGTTATCAAGCTCTTAAAAAATCACCCGATACAAAAAGGAAATATATTTTTCTCTTCCTCTCACGAAAATTAGTAAAAGTTAAATTTATGTTGTAATATATTTGCCACTACTGTTTTAAAGTAAGCTACATATAATATTTGTCATATCTGTATTTTAAACTGAAGCCAACTCTCTTAGTTATATTCTTTTGTACCATTTTTCATTCGCAAATAAATGTTCTAGAAGACAAGACGTGTTGCTCTGCTGCTATTTATTCCTCTATACCGGCTGCGTGTTAGATTATATTAACCTACCTACATATTTCTACAGGTCAGATGTATTTTTTCTACAGGTTATGGGCCCAGGCCATGCCAAAAGAGGAACTTAAGTGATTAAGTGAAAAAATAAAAAACTATTAAGTGTTTGAAAAAAAAAAAAAAAAATCAAAAGGAAAAGTAAAACTATTAAGTGGTTGCGAATCAATAATGAGTGGTAGTGGTTTATACGCCATCGAAAAACTCGATGATGCCAATTATGTGTCGTGGTCAATCCACATGAAGAGTGTACTGGTTCACTCAGAGTTGTGGACAGTGGTTAGCGGAAAGCTAACAAAAAATGAAAATTCAACGGTGGAAGAAGTATCGGCATTTGATTCAAAAGACGAAAAAGCGTTGGCGAGCATATTGTTGTGCATCAAATCGTCACAAGTTAGCCACGTGAGACATTGTCTGACAGCAGCAGCAGCATGGAATAAATTGAAGGAGATTCATCAACCTAGTGTCCCTGCAAGAAAAGTGACACTATTTCGACAGTTGTTGTTATTAAAATTTGCAGAAGGTGATATAATTTCAAATCACATAAATGAGTTTTTTGAAGTTCAGGAGAGGTTGTCTGAAATAGGTGTCAACCTTCCTGATGAAGTGGCAGCCATAATTTTGTTGGCAAGTTTACCAAAATCATATGAAAATTTTGTAGTGGCCATTGAATCTCGTGATACATTGCCTACATTGAATGCACTTAAGCTAAAATTGCTTGAAGAGGGTGCAAGACGTAACGGTGAAAAATCCGTTAATTCCGAATCACACCACGCGTTAGTTGCGAGAGCAAAATTCCAAAGAAATCCTAACGGGAACATCAGAGTCGGCAGCGACGGCGGCAGTAGCGCAGAAGTTCAATTGTCGAGAAATAGCGATCAAAAAAGGCAACGAGGAAGATGCTACAATTGCGGAAGGTTTGGGCATTTTGCTGCACAATGCAGAGAACCGAGAAAAGAGCAACGTGTAGAACGGCAAGTGAAGAATAAATCGTTAGTTATTCTCGCTTCTGCTTCTCCCTTCAAAATACGTCGTAACGTTTGGTGTATAGACAGTGGAGCGACAGCACATCTCTGTTTTGATCGTTCGTTATTTGTATCATACAAAGAGAGAAATGAGAAAATCGAACTCGCTGGTGAAAAATACGTAGAAGCAGAAGGAGTTGGTGAAGTGTTGATTGAAAGCGGTAAATTTTTATTACAATTAAAAAACGTTTTATATGTGCCTCAGTTGCGATGCAATTTTATTTCTGTAAGCAAAGTTTGCGAAAGTGGACATAGTGTTGTATTCAAAGAAAAACAAACATTGGTGAAAGACAGAAACGGAGAAATAATAATAAGAGCACAAGAAGAAGGTGGTTTGTTTGTAGTGAATTTAAAAACGAATAGGTGCATGCTCACAAATAACAGAAACAGTGAAGCAAGTGTGTGGCACAATCGTTATGGGCACTTAAATTATGACAGTTTAAATGAAATTGTGAACAAAAAATTGGTATATGGGCTAAAAATGAATACATTAACAAAAAACATTGATTGTGTAACGTGCGCTAAAAGTAAAATTTGTGTAAAACCGTAAAGGCGTGAGCACTCTAAAAATCGTTCTAACGAAGTATTGCAAATTGTACACTCAGATGTATGCGGGCCAATGAATAAAAACTCAATTGGTGGCTCCAAATACTTTGTGACATTTATTGATGATAAGTCGCGATACGTAAGTGTATATTTTTTAAAATCAAAAAGTGAAGTTTTTGCGACATTTAAGACGTATAAAGAAATGAGTGAAAAACAGACTGATAAGAAAATAAAAATTTTGAGAAGCGATAATGGTAGGGAATACCTAAGTGATGAATTCGAAAAATATTTGCGGCCGCAAAAAAATGGTGTAGCAGAGCGTGCCAACCGCACATTGGTTGAAATGGCACGCAGTATGATTGTGCATAGTGGGTTAGACGAGTCTTTTTGGGCAGAGGCAGTGTCAACAGCGGCATATCTCCGCAATAGAGCTGCAACAAAAACACTCGTAAATAAAACACCCTATGAAGAGTTTGTTGGTAGGAAACCAAGTGTTGCACATTTAAGAGTATTTGGTTCGTTGGCGATTGCCTTAAATAAAACAATTTCAAAAAAGTTTCGTGCTAAAGGAAAGGTTGGTTATTCAGATACGGCTAAAGCGTATAGATTGATGGATCCAGATACACGTAAGGTGATAGTGAGCAGAGACGTTATATTTTTAGAAGATAAATATATAGGCAATAATGAAACCAGTCATGACATTGTTGAGTTTGATGTTGGGGAAATTTTGCCAGATGCTGACGAAGAGAGCAGCAGTAATGAAATCGGCGAGGATGAGCAAATCGAAGATAAGAAGTCAATAACGTATGGTCGGGGTAGACCTAGAGTAGTTCGCAGTGGTAACCGTGGCCGTCCTCGAAAAGAGCGACATGCATTGAATTTCACCAAAAACATCGACATCAAGATCCCACAGTGTACCAAATGACTTGCCTCATACAAGGTAGACTGACAGTGAACGAATTCTACCAAAAGGTATACGCACATTTATCACACATATTAAACAAAATAGGCTGCATGGAAGTTGGAGAAGAAGCAGTACAGTTGTTGACAAAAAATTATCGTTCAAAGGCCCTCGATACTTTTGTCAGAGGACTTTCTGGCGATCTACCTAGGCTTCTCGGTATTAAAGAACCAAAGAGCTTACCTGAAGCCCTACACCTATGTCTAAAGCTCGAAAACCAGAATTTTAGAGCCTACCACGCAAATAATCAATCTTTTAACGCTCCGTCAACATCTCGACAACAGGGCTTTACCCAACAAAATTCACGACAACATTTTGCCCAACCAAGATACTCCCAACCACAAAACCAACAAGTTTCACAGACAAAATTCCATCCTGAACTAGCTTATCTACCGCAACCTTTGACAAATCCTAACCCATACAACTATCAACGCACACAACAAAATTATTACCCACCTAATATCCAGAAATCTATAAACCAGAACCCAAATCAATTTAACCAGCAATATAACCAACAAACCCATACTCCACCAAGACCTCCTAAACCACCTCAACCGGACAAACGCGATTAATTATGCAAACAGGCCAAACCCTAAAATTATTGGTAAGCGACCGACCTGTAAGCGCATCCAATAAAAATAAAAGCCAACCAAAAGTGCAAAGAAACTTTCACTTGAATTCAACCCCAGATCCATATAATGAACAGAATTACCAAGATAATCAGTACAATTACGACTATCAGGACAACGAATATAATCACGACTATAACTCAACACAGGACGATGGAAATGAACACTCTTTAGACCTGACAGACGTACATATTTTCGATTAAACAGCTCTTCGTTGCCATATTTCAGATGCAAAACGAAGAGCGGACAAATCTTAAAAATATTGGTTGATACTGATTCAAACAAGAACTATATTCCATCAAGTTTAGTAAAAAATCCCAAAGAAAATGATAACCCCTTTTATGCGAATTCCGTAGGTGGTAAAATAAAAATTACTATCAAAGAATGCAATTTAAAATTTTTCCTACTACCTACTCTCACCACTTTTCATGCCATACTAGGAAACGATAGCTTAAAACAACTTTCAGCAATAATCCACACTAAAGATAATTTTATGGTCGTAGCAAAAAACATAAAATCCAACTCCGACAATCCACAGCACAGGAAGTAAACTCAATACAAATACGTGACGAACATATGAATGAATTAGAAAAAATCGAAATTATACGACTTGTACAAAAACACCGGAATTTATTTTCAGACTCGAATGAGAAGTTTACGTATACAACAAAAGTAGTAGCCGATATACGTACAAATTCAGATACACCCATTTATTCCAAATCATATCCATATCCTATTAGTCTTAAACAGGAAGTTGAGAAATAAATAAATAAATTATTAGAAGACGGCATCATTAGACAATCACGATCACCATACAATTCCCCAGTATGGGTCGTCCCGAAGAAAGACGACGCATCAGGTGAAAAAAAAAATTCAGACTGGTAATCGATTACAGGAAACTGAATACGGTTACAATTGCAGACAGGTACCCGATACCAGAGATAAATGAGGTACTGTCCCAACTAGGAGAAAACTGAGTATTTTCAGTAATCGATTTAAAAAGTGGCTCCCATCAAATTCCTCTTAAGGAATCTGACGTGGAAAAGAAAGCTTTTTCAGTGACCAACGGAAAATATGAGTTCACCAAACTTCCCTTTGGCTTGAAGAACGCCCCTGCCATTTTCCAACGGACGCTAGACGATATTCTACGACAACACATAGGCAAAATATGTTATGTATATATAGACGACGTAATAATATTTAGCAAAGACGAAGAAACACATTCCCAAAACATAGACACAATTTTTAATACTTTAAATAATGCTAACATGAAAGTACAAATCGATAAATGCGAATTTTTCAAAAAACAGGTCGAGTTCTTAGGATTTGTAGTTTCCTCCGATGGAATCTCTACAAATCTATCAAAAGTACAATCAATAGTAAATTTTCCTTACACTCTTACTCTCAAAGACTTGCGATCTTTCTTAGGCTTATCCGGATATTATAGAAGATTTATCAAGAATTATGCCAAGCTCTCAAAGCCACCCACATCCTTACTTCGAGGCGAAGAAGACAGGATGTCAAAAAATATCTCAAAGAAAACTCATATACATCTGAATGAGGAAGCTAAGGAAGCGTTTAATAAAATCAAGGCTGCTTTGACTTCAAAGGACGTCATTTTACAATACCCTGACTACAAAAAAGAATTTGACATAACTACAGATGCTTCCAAATACGCAATAGGTGCTGTTTTGGAACAAAATGGTAAACCTATAACATTCATATTAAGGACGTTGAGCAAAACCGAGGAGAATTATGCAGTAAACGAAAAGGAAATGCTTGCCATAATTTGGGCACTAAATTCCTTCAAAAATTAACTGTATGGCACGGCAAAAGTAGTAATCCATACGGATCATCAACCGCTCAAGGACGCTCTGAGCAACAAAAATAACAAATCAAAGTTAAAGCGCTGGAAAGCAATACTCGAGGAATATAATTATGAAATTAAATATAAACCCGGAAAATCCAATGTGGTAGCAGATACACTATCTAGACCTTTCGAAATAAATTCCTTATCAGTTGCCACACATTCAGACGAAAGCTCATCTCACAATCTAATCCCAGCTGTAGAGGCACCTATAAATGCTTTTAAAAACCAACTTTAGATCTCAGTAGGACACGAAGAGAGTTATGAGTTCAAAATACCGTTCCAAACGTACCATAGACATATAATCACAAAACCCAATTTTTCTCGGGAAAGCCTAATTTCATTTTTAAAACATTACCTAAATGCTTCAGTGATAAATGGCATATTTACCTCTGAAGAGATAATGGGAAAAATACAGGAAATATACCCACTCCATTTTTGTAATTATAAAATCCGATATACCCAAACAAAGGTAGAAGACATACCAAACGAGGACACACAAACTGAAGAGATACTGAAAGATCACAAACGAGCGCACAGAAATAGGGAAGAAAATAAAAAACAACTCATTCAAAAGTTTTACTTTCCTAAGATGAGAGCAAAAATAGCAAATATAATAAAGCAATGTAAAATTTGTAAAGAGAACAAATACGACCGCCATCCTAATAAACCACAACTACACGAAACCCCAATTCCCGAATATCCTGGTGAAATAGTCCATATAGATATATACAATACAGAAAAAAAACTGGTACTCACTGCAGTGGGTAAATTCTCGAAATATGCTCAAGTTAGGATAATAGAATCAAAAGCAATAGAAGATATCAGGGAACCATTGCGACAAATACTTTTCGCTTTCGGTGTACCCAAAACAATAGTCACAGACAACGAGAAATCTTTAAATTCATCTTCAGTACAATTTATGGTCGAAGATCAACTTGTTATTAGAATTTTTAAAACACCGCGAGCAAAGTTAATGGCCAGGTATAAAGATTTCATTCTACCCTATCTGAAATTATGCGTTGTCTTCAAACTGAACATACCCATCGCTCCTTTCAGGAACTCCTAGACCGTTGCACATACGAGTATAACTACTCCATACACTCTACTACAAGGAAACGACCAATAGAAACATTCTTTGGTAGACGCATTTCAATAGACCCAGAGCAACATGAGAAAGCAAGACAAGAAAATATCATAACTCTTCAGAAAAGACAAGCAAAAGATTTAGAATTTCACAATAAAACACGAAAGGCAACGAAAACCTACTCTTCTGGAGAAATAATATATGTTGGAATAAACAAACGATTAGGATCTAAGCTCACAGCTAGATATAAAAAAGAAGTTGTGAAAGAGGATAAATTCAGTATAGTAATCACGGAGAGAGGACGAACGGTACACAAAAGCAACATTAAAACCTAATTTTATTACCCCTTCTTTTTTTCCTTTTTCTTCCTCTTACAGATTTTTCGTAAATCTGGTGTACGCAGAATTCCAAATAATAGACTACACCAACTTGCAGTTAGCAACATTTCATACAGGACTAACCAAAATTCAAACTGGAACGTACAGAATAATACATAAAGTCGACCTGGATGCATGCCAGAAAACATTGAATGAAATAAGCAGCATCATTAGAATAAAGATCACTGAAGAAAATCCCCTCCTCCCTATTCTCATTAACGAACTAAACTTGACACAGACTTATTTAAACAGACTTAAACCAAGGAGATTTAAAAAATCAATAGATGCACTAGGGACAGTCTGGAAATGGATCGCTGGAAATCCCGACCACGACGACCTAGTAATTCTAGAAAATCAACTTAACAATACAATAGAAAATAACAAAAACAAGTAATAATTAACAAAGTAATTTTTGACAGAATTAACAATATTACCACAATATCAAATGAAATAATAAAAACTTTACAAACGAACGTAGAAATACAACACCATTTAGCTCTTGAAATAAAATATAAATTAAAAATTATTAAAGAGGAAATAATTAATATAGATTACGCAATGCATTGGGCAAAGGCCGGCATCGTAAATTCATATATTTTGTCAAATGATGAAATTAGATTAATAAAATCTGTATTTGAAAATAATAATTTTACATTAAATAGTATGGAAGACTCACTAGAACTTGCAAATATAAAAGTCGCCTCAAACAATACAATGTTACTTTATATAGTCGGAATACCCGTAACAAATGAGGATATTTGCGACTCAATTTTGATAAAACCAATAAAAATGAGGAAAAATATTAATAAAATCCCCTATGAGGATATAGTTACTTGTAATAATAACAAAGTTTTTGGCGTTAAGAATAAATGTAAGGAACATAATAATATAAGAATTTGTAGCCGTAGGAATTTAATAGATATTAGTAACACTACTTGCGTCCCTCGACTACTTCGAAGCGAACCAGCGGAATGCACTATAATAAACAATCAGCACATCCCATCAGTAGAGAATATCTCGCCTGGCATCATACTACTAAATCAGTACAATGGCACAATAGGGATCGGCAACCAAAAGATAAATCTTACTGGATCGTACGCAGTACAATATCACAATTCTACAGTTAGCATTGACGAACAAAAACATACCTTTAGCGAAACGTTAAGCACCAAACCACTACCCGCAATTCTGCAACCAAATCTCCCTTCGAATAGGGAAGAAGAAATCCTAAGTTTGGAAATGTTGAAAGAACTCCACATGAACAACACCAAACACCTAAAAGCACTAGATACATATAACCCACAGAGCAGCTTTAATCACGAATTTATCTCTTTCAATCATCAGACTGATATTCGTAGCGGTAATAGTCATCACATTAGTTCTAAGGGAACTTTTCAAAAGCAAACTGGTAGAACGGTCAAGTTATAACGTAAACGTAAACGTAAGTGACCCTAATGAGTTCACAACATCTGAAACACCACAGTTAACAGAGTCAATAACGCTAGTAAGCCAAATGCAGTAACCCAGTAGAACAAACGCGGTCGTTTGTTTTTGGGGGTGGAGGAGTTAACACCAGAAATGTTGCCAATAAACCAATAACTGCCGACGTCAACTATCTCCCAATAGGAAATATTCCAGACGTTTAGTCAGCAGAAACAAACAATTTGGAACAACATCCGCCATGCGCCGCATAAGCGAACGTTAACCAGAAACAAGCAATTGGGAACAACACCCGCCATGCGCCGCATAAGCGAACGTTAACCAAAAGTGCTGACGCAAGTAGATTTAAGCAATATTAAGAATATGTTTAATTGTAAATTAGTTAGTTGTTATTTTGAATTCAACCAATAAAGGTCGTTTTGACCATAAAATGTATTTTTTTCGACTTTGTAATCAATAGGTCGTTAATTTATACTATACATGTGTATGTATATTAGGGTGTGCCATTTTGAGACACCCTTTTTTTTCAACTGAAAAACAGGCTTAAAACTTTCGAAGTGTGTTAAAAAAAAGTCACTCAAAAGATGAGCTCTTAATATTAATATTAAGAGGTGCCTCTTTCAAATTTTCTGTTTTCCATATAAATTACATGGAAGAAAAATAATATTTTTTGTGGTGGTTATTATACGGAGGTTATTATATGTGCACGCGATGGCTGCCAGTAGGGATGGTAAACTCGATTCCGATTCTACTCGAAAATCGAGTTTTCTCGTAAAATAATCGAGTTTTCGGAATCGATCTTCAGTAGACGAAGTCGATTACGAATCGATTCTATCAGTAAAGCTTTGTTTTTTTGTTTAGTACTCTAAAGAACACAGTATATACAGTAAATAACCTTTTCGTGGTAGCTTTCTGAGGGGTGAATAGCGGCCATCTTGGATTTTCAGAGGTAGCAACGCAGTGCTGTATATATTGAGGCAGTAAATACTTAGCAAATTTATTCTATTAAATAACAAAAACTATAAATATTGTTGCTTAATATAAAAGGAAATTATTTATTGATGACATATATTTACTAATATTTGATTTAAACGCCATAGTGTGTCATGTTTCGCCCATAAAAATATCATTTACTGATAGTCAGATATTCTTTATGTAGTGAGTTCTTATTAATAAAAAGCAGCCCTGTTCTTAGATTTCTCGGTGGTGAGTTTTCTTCTGAATGTATTTGTTTTCAATTGACAGACAGAAAACATAAAACGGTTTGTATTCGTAAGTTTTTGAAATATTATTACCAATAATTTTAATTTGAAAAGAAGATATTTAGGCATTTGAAGCTGAATTTTTAATACATCGTTCTAATTCTCATCCGTATACTATTTTTGATAATTTATTTTTGAATATTTAAGTTTTGCATTTTCCACACCACCCCAGAGGTTTGCAATAAACCGCGTTACAGACGTTTTTAGGTGTTCGGTTCTCCGGTAGGCCTATTTTCACCTTTTCAACTTAAATTAAAAATAATTAATAATTTACATAAAATTTAATAAAAATATTGCACAAAATAATTTAATAATTAATAAAGATTTCTAAGCTCTCACAATAGATGCATCCAAAATCCTACAATTCTATTAAATATATTAAAATACAGAAGCTAGCTTTTAGAAGGGGGGGGTAGTTACCTATGTGAAATGCTCAAAAATTTGATGTGCCGAAAATGAGGGCTGGCTGCCTGCCTATTAAAAATTCTTAAAGAAAAATATGTTCTAATTCTTATAAATAGTATTTTAAAACGTCGGGTTGTGAATTTTCGTAGCAATAAAAAGGCTCTACAATTTTTAATATAAACTTTATTATTAACACTAATATGTATTCTTATTAAAAACTTCGACATATCTTTCATTTCAAACTCAATTTCCAATTGATGTTTTCCTGTAACGGCTAACGAGTTGTCAATTTGTATATGTCAAACGACAAATTACCACCCAGGATTGTATCCTACTGCATGAAAAAATTTGGAAATACTTGAAGCGTGTTTAAAAATTCCACAAAAAAAAAAACAACTGATTTAACATTAAACAACAACTAATATCCCAATAAAATTGAACAGATATGCAAAGTAATTCAATATAATCACTTAAATAACGTAAAAACTTGCATTATTTAATATCTTTTAAAGTCTCGGTCATCAAAATTTAAAATTTATATGTAGTTTAAATGCTAACACAACACCCTGATTACCATGAAAGTAGCAAAAAAAGTGTAACACAACACCCTAAGATTTTCTAGAGGTGAGTATATGTATGTAAACAAAGAAAAGGTTTATTACTGTATATACTGAGCTAAAGAATATGGAAAAAGTAACAACAGTTTCAGCGTATTTTACTATTTTATTATCAAAAAGATTAAAATGCAGTTCAAGCAAATCAAGAATTATGGACTATGTACGGGAAAGATGTGTTGACCGAATGCACAAGCAAAAATTGAGGATGCACCACCTTTAAGGCTGCTGTGGATAAAACAAATTCGTTGGTCGATGCAAATTGTCGAATAACCACTCAAGAGATAGCTGAAAGATTAAATTTTTCTAACGCGACTGTTCACATTACACAATAAAAAAAGGTGTTTAAAATGCACTAAAGAAACGAAATTACTCAGCGAACGACCGAATGACAAGTGGATTATAATTTAATAAATTCTTACCCTGTTTCTTTTTGAATTTTTGACTAGTTCAAAGTTAAGTAGTAAGAACACGTATTTTTTTATTAGTAACATTTTTTATTTCCATGCAATCTACATATTTTAATTTATACTTTATTTTGAATACTTGTTCCGAATGTTATTTATTATTATAGAACTACACTTTTCAACTATTTATATTTTATGTCCGTGTAGGGTGTACCAATAGTGCGTTTTTATGTATACATGTTTTGTGTAATTGAAAGATCGTTAAAGAAATCAATGCCGTTTATACATTTATGTGAATATACATAATATGCTTTTACCATATGTTTTTTTGCGCAATCCTGCTTGTTTTTGCTAAACATACAGCCGAATTTCATTACACTTTACTATATAGAAATTTATTTAAAATAATCAGTCAGTTTGGTTTGAATTATACTCTTCAACTTTTTCAGTTGATTTATCGGAACGCTAATAGATGAAAAAAATTTTCCTAATGTAGGTAATGTCTCATTAGAATCTGTTAATTCTTCATCAACGGCCAAATCGTCTTCATCTTTGTTTGAATATGTAAAAGTATAATATAATAGAAATAATGTTTATTACATTTTGGTTTGGCTATAAATAGATATAAGATAAATATTAACAAAGTGCAGCTGAAACTTTAGCGATTTTTTAGAACTTTGCCAATTATGTCTTCTTCGGTCGGACTGCCTCGGATCTGCACACTAATATCAACATTGACGTATGTACTTATGTACATATATCGAATGCGTTGGAAGAAGACTACCAGCGTATTGAATGTATGCACTTCATTTAAGTTAATTAGAATTATCAATTTAATTCAAATAATACGATGCTCCAAATACGAAAAATTTATCGCGTAGGATCCTGAAGCAATCAATTTTATGTACTACATCGTATGCATTTGGTTGCTGTATGTCGGCGCGTGCGGAACGGTATTGTATCACTGTTCTGACGAATGAGCTGTAGAAGCAATGATCCAATCCGTTTTTGATGGTGTCAACGTGTGTGGAAAGATCCTGTTAAGACTCCGTTTCTAAATTTAAACATAACTCTCGAAATTTTTGGGGGGTGTTAATGACATTTTCGATCTGAATGAAAAATAACCGGCGGCCGGGTTTTTCAAAAATAATTGTAATTGTAAACAAGAAAACACGAAAAGAAAGATTAGAAAATTAAATGTCTTTAGTATTTAGCATATTTATTTGTTAACATAATTTCTTTATTTGTTTCAGTTAAAATAAAATTATACCATTTTTTTGAGGAGCACTCCATTATGTATATATGTATGTATGTATGTATATAAAATCGAAATTTTCGAATAGAGAATTCATAGTTGAAAACACTTCACTTTGTTTTTTAGCTATTTTTATTTAATTTTGTTTTATTCAACGGTGTAATTAAATTAGTTAACACTCGTATCCATTATGAATGTATCGGCGAGTATTAGGATCAGCGAAAGCACTTGCGATTGAATCGTAGGAAAAAGATGAGAGGTTCACTGTTTCGGCTGAAAAAAGGAGTCGAGATCGGTGTTTGCCAATGAGTGCTAAGCGAATTGAGCAGCACTTAGGATCGTTTTCGTATCAGCTGTCCAATCGAATGTATTTTATAGAATTCCGTGGGAGTAATGGTCACGTCGCTTTTGTTAGTGAGATGGCATTAAGAAGAAGCGTTCGACCCACACACACACCTCTGACTGAAAACACTGCATTGTTTCGGTTATGTACATATAGGTCTATCAATAGGGATGACGTGATTTTGACAGCTGGTGGCAGCCATGTTTGTTTACTGATTTGTGTAAAATGGCTTAATGCCTTCCTCAACAAAAATTGTCGCTATTGGGGTGAGTCAAATCCTCATGTGGTTCAGAAAACGCAATTGCATCTCCAAAAAGTGTACATTTTAGTTCGGATTGGGGTATGGCGGCATCAGACCTTATTCGAAATCAGGTAGAATATGCCGATACCAATAGCAAGCGTTATAACACGATGTTGTAAGTCATTAGTTAAAATCGACGCGGACGATTTTTATTTCCACCAATGCGGTGCACCGTCCCAGGTTTCATGTCCAAACATGCACAACATTTAACGCACTATAGCTGAAGTTTCAGCCTAAATGCTGGACCAGGTTAATTGCCGTAAACGAGTGGAGATGTACAAACCAAGCAGTAGTAACTATTTGGCCGACAATTTATTCCAATCAAAAATTGCATTAAATTATGTGTATGGAAAAAACGGTACTATATTTTGGCCAAATTTGAGTGTTTTAACTTTGCGTCTTTTTTGTTGGTAGATCCTTTACGAGGTTTATTCCAAAAGTGTCGCAAGTTTTGTATTTCTTAAAAAAGTTTTTATATACTTTATTTTGTATCCTTCAATCTCTAATCTCAGATAAGATATCAATATCATCGGCATACGCCAGCAGCTGTACACTCTTATAAAAGATTGTTCCTCGATTAAATTCTGCAGCTCGAATTATTTTCTCCAGCAGCAGATTGAAGAAGTCGCACGATAGGGAGTCGCTTTGTCTGAATCCTCGTTTGGTATCGGACGGCCCGGAGAGGTCCTTCCCAATCCTGACGGAGCTTTTGGTGTTGCTCAGCGTCAGTTTACATAGCCGTATTAGTTTTCCGGGTATACCAAATTCAGACATCGCAGCATAAAGGCAGCTCCTTGAATTGCCTTGGTGAATATCCGGTCGGTTGTTGATTTTCCAGGTCTGAAGCCACACTGATAAGGTCCAATCAGTTTGTTGACGGTGGGCTTTAATCTTTCACACAATACGCTCGATAGAACCTTATACGCGATGTTGAGGAGGCTTATCCCACTATAGTTGGTGCAGATTGTGGGGTTTCAATTTTTGTGGATTGGGCAGAGCACACTTAAATTCCAATCGTTGGGCATGGTTTCGTCCGACCATATTTTACAAAGAAGCTGATGCATGCTCCTTATCAGTTCTTCACCGCCGTGTTTGAATAGCTCGGCCGGCAATCCATCGTCCCCCGCCGCTTTGTTGTTCTTCAGGCGGGTAATTGCTATTCAAACTTCTTCATGGTCGGGCAATGGAACGTCTGCTCCATCGTCATCGATTGGGGAAACGGGTTCGCCTTCTCCTGGCGTTGTACGTTCACTGTGTTCCCTCCATAATTTAAGTATGCTCTGGGCATCGGTGACTAGATCACATTTGGGGGTTCTACAAATGTATGCTCCGGTCTTGAAACCTTCTCTAAGTCGCCGCATTTTTTCGTAAAACTTTCGAGCATTACAACTTTCTTTTTCTTTCTGCAAATGCGTCTCGCTTCCCTTTTCAACTCTCGGTATCTATCCCATCCCGCACGTGTTGTGGTCGATCGTAACGTTTCGAGGTAGGCAGTCTGTTTTCTCTTCGCTACGACACGGCACTCCTCGTCGTACCAGCTGTTCTTTTGCATTTCCCGAAAACCAATGGTTTCGGTTGCAGCTGTACGTAAAGAGTTTGAAATGCCGTCCCACAGTTCCCTTATACCGAGTTGTTGACGAGTACTTTCAGAGAGAAGGAGTGCAAGCTATGTAGAAAATCGTTCGGCAGTCTGTTGTGATTGCAGCTTCTCGAAGTCGAACCTTCTTAGTGTTTGTTTACGTGCGTTTTTTGCTGCACAGAGGCGGGTGCGAAACTTGGCTGCAACAAGATAGTGGTCCGAGTCGATGTTAAGACCTCGGAGCACACGCACATCTAAAACACTGGAGACGTGTCTTCCGTCTATTACAACATGATTGATCTGGTTGGTAGCTTTTCGATCCGGAGACAGCCAGGTAGCTTGATGAATCTTTTTATGCTGGAATCTAGTACTTCAGATAACCACATTTCGGCCCCCGGCGAAGTCGATCAGCCTCAACCCATTTGGGGATGTTTCGTCGTGGAAGCTGAATTTACCGACCGTAGTGGCAAATATACCTTTTTTGCCCACCCTGGCGTTAAAGACGCCAAGCACGATTTTGACATCGTGGCGGGGGCAGCTCTTATAGGTGCGCACCAAGTGCTCATAGAAGACATCGTCACATCGTCCTTCTTTTCCGTCGGGGCGTGGGCGCAAATCAGCGATATGTTGAAGAACCTCACTTTGATGTGGATTGTGACTAGACGTTCATTCACCGGAGTGAATGATAATACTCGGCGACGGAGTCTCTTTCCCACCACGAATCCCACACCAAACTTGCGCTCCTTTATATGGCCACAGTAGTAAATGCCACAAGGACCTAATCGTCTCAGTCCTTGTCCCGTCCATCACATTTCTTGGACGGCGGTGATGTCAGCCTTCATATTCACGAGGACATCTACCAGCTGGGCAGCGGCACCTTCCCAATTAAGGGACCGGACATTCCAGGTACATTCCCTCAATTCGTAGTCCTTATTTCGTTTGCCATGGTCGTCATCAAAAGGGGGGTCTCTCATCCGAGACTGGTTGTTAGTTTAAGTCGTGAGCTGCTTGGGCCATATGTAAAAGAATCGTTTCTGTCCACTCCCAAGTGAATAATGATCAGAGAACTTTCCTCACTTGCGTGAAATTCTACACATGACTCTACCCTCCCAGCAGATTACTTTTAGCTTTCCATTAATTAGTGGAAGGTCTGGCATGAATCTTTCTTAGCTTTCCTGACTGCTCTTTTGTATTAGGTTAGGTTGGGTTAGTCGTTCAATTGTGATGCTTGTTTGCATTTTGTTTTTCTGCTCCGCAACCATTTCTCGCCTCCCTATACTCTTGGATCTGTCGAAAACTTTTCTACGGTTACTCATTTCGCTGAATTGTGTTTTATTCCGCAGTGGAGGTCCCCACTGCGTATAGCAATATAGCGTATAGCAATATAGATTGGCTCACCTTGGTCAATAGTTAGATGGGGAAAATATTTAAGTTTATATGTTAGGTAGAAACTTTTTCGTTTAGTAAAAAAAATAATTTATAGCTCGACCTCCCCCGACACTATAACAAAAGCACTATTTTAAATTAATCTTTATATTACTAATATTAAATACATACCATGTTGTCCAGAATCCATAAAAAATATTTTCCGGAATTCACTTCACGCAACACAAAAAACCACTTGCAATTTCGAGAACAATAGAGAGTATCGCGTATGAGGACGTGCGTACTGAACGAAGTCTAGGTTCCGACTACTTGTGAGGCAATATAGCTGGCTGAAGGTCAACAATTTAATTGGTTTTTTGCAGTACGGTTAATTAGGTACTAAAAAATCAATTTGGAGTAGTATTCCTTTTTAAAAGAAAATACTCCTATGTACGACGTGAACATATTTCAACGAATTACGTTATCGTCCGAATAGATAAAAACACTTCAGTATAAAGCGAATAGCGAAATCCACGTGCCTTGCTGAAAGCAGTCATAAACGGACTAACTTATCACGTCAGGTGACTGTAGGATCAGATTTTATCGTACATAACAGTACCAATTAGAATAACAATTGAATAGCAAAAACGGAAATATGTATATGAGCCAGAAAAATATATACAAAAATGTACAATTACTAATGTACTCATTTGCATATATAATGTGTTGTAAAAGAGAAACATCCTTTCGCCTGAGTCAGTGTTACCAACTCTCAAAAATATTTATCCCTAAATTTGTGTCAAAAACCCCTAAAATCGCCTTAATTATTGATTTGTCCCCCTAAAAAATATTTACAGTAGTCGCTCTATAAAGTTACGCTTTCGGGAGTAGCGTAACTTTTAAAAACGAACTTTCAGAGGTTTGGTTAAGAGATTTGTAACCAATAGCCAATGATAATGTGCATTTCCTCTCAATTCCTTTGAGTGTATGAAATAGAGTGGGGAACTAATTTGAGGGGAAGGAAACTTTTAAAAACGTAACTTTCATAGAGCGTCTACTGTAAATATAAATACATAATGATATAGAAATAATATGTTGTAATATGTTGTAATGGGGTTTCGTCCATAGCTGAGGTATGCTCAGCCGCTCCAGGGTCAGCCTTGGGACCCACGAACCCTTAGCAAAGAAAAGTGTTTACTCTCGTAAAGATGTATCCACACCCCCTTATGTGGACAGCCAGACCAGCGTGTAGTTATACGGCGACTCAGATGGAAGCGAGCGAAATTGGCGCGCCAGGCGTTGACGCTTGTTGAAGTTGGCACGGTGATTTATACGGCGGTGATGATCCTTTGGCTTCTGGTGAGGAGTAGTTACTCCCAGACGGCGGTGATGGTCCTTTGGCTTCTGGTGAGGAGTAGTTACTCCCAGACGGCGGTGATGGTCTTCTCGCTTCTGATGAAGGACAGATATAATTAAATATCGCCTGCACTCGGTGAACTCCGGTTAGCAACTGACCCAGCACTATCCCTTTTCTCTAGCCTGTACTTACGTGCGAGTCGCCTGTTAATCGCGTTAGTTTGGTAACGGTGCACTACGGTGTGCAAGTAGCGGTACTGACGCTGTTCGAGGCAGCGCAACGGTGCACTAGCGTGGGGGCAGCGGTAGTGACGCTGCTCGAGGCCGCGCAACTGTGATGTCGCTGTATCACAACGCAACTACGGTCGAGCTATTGCGCGCACTGATATCACACCGAGTCGGTCAACGCAATGTCTACCACAACTAGCTACTTCACTTACCGCTGCCTATTGCTGCTGACTGCTGGGCGACCGTCCTCGCTGGCGAGCTGGAAGAAATGATCGCATTCGGTGTGAAGTGTTTGCTTGTATAGCAGCATAGCGCAGCTTTCGTCAGCGTAGTGCGGTAAGTTGTGTGCGTAGCTTTGGTCAATGCGGTGAGGTGAAGTTTACTACGTGCAGCATAATTCTAGTATGGTGGAAAGCTCTATGTTGAGGTATGGTGAGGGTAAATGATGTACAGTGTTGAAGTAAATTATTGTAAGGTGGTAAAAGCCACGTTACAATGTTTCAAAAAAATATTTCTTCATCTGAAGATTCACATTTTTTGAAATCGTACATATTGACATTAAACAATTTTAACATTTTATTGGATGGCTTAAATGTTGTACACGATCCACCATTTCGATGTAATGTAAATCGGACCATCAAGATGCTTTGCAACATTTTAATGGATAGTCTATTCCGCAACTTATTTTTTATGACATTATAGACGGAGAATGCACGTTCTACACTAGCGTTTGAAATTGGAACAGTGGCAAATGCTAATCCGAATTTTGAGATATTTTCAAAACGTTTACAGCCAGCTGCGTCACAGTCATTATACACTTCAAAATAAAAACCAGCTGAAGAAGAGGTATTTGCCCATTTTTTATTGCTTAATTGGTGCCACTCAGACTCGATGAAATTTTTTTTACCATGTAATTTGATGAATGTAATTTAATATTGGTTTTATATCGGGTTTGACTTGAGATGTAGCAACTCTTGGGTGCAAATCAGCAACAGTATTCAAAAATGATAAATTATCCGGAGGCCTTTTCTGAATCTGCTTGGCCAGAGAACATAAAAAGATCTTGCATCGTTCCCTGATATCCAACAGATTCTTTTCCTCAAGTTCTTGGGATATGGTATGAAAATCAAAACGAAAATACATTGAAGCTGTATGCATCAGATGTTCCTGGAAATTATATTCTACCAGTTCAGAGTCCACCAATTTTTCCAATTGTGAAGGAACGACAAGTCGTTTAAGCAAATTTTTGTATAACAAAAACAAATCCTCAAGCAATTTGACAGGTTCAGCATGGTTACTTTGAAAAAATAGGTTTAATTGCGTCACATGTTTTAATTCGGTTTGTAAAAAAATCAATAACGCTTTAAAAGGAAGCCTTCGCATGATATCATAAAGCTGTTCCGCCATGTAACATTTGTCATCAGATTTTTCAATAGAAAAAAGCAGCTTTAATTCCTCCCACTGCTCAAATATTGTGTTGGTAGCTTGATAACGAGCGAGCCAGCGAGTTCCGCTAAGTCCTTGGATTTTTTTCGGATCAGTATTATTATTCATGGTTTCATATAATTTTCTGTAATAGTCCAAACGTTTAGGGCTGTACGAAAACAAGTTATGGGTTTCTCTTAAAAGAAATTCTAATTGGCGTGGTAATGACTCAGCCGCCTTTTCCGCGCATAAATGCAAAGAGTGGCAAACACATTTGACAACAATTAAATCAGGCAGTTCTCTTTTAAAAATAGCAGTCACCGAGTTATGTTTACCAACCATAACGTTTGCTCCATCAACGCCGATTCCGATCATATTTTCAATTTTTATGCCATCCTCTTTCAGTTGATTGACTATTGCTTCATGCACACTTTTTGCATCACATTTAATTATCTGTATTATTCGATAAAAAGTTGTAATAATAATAATGCATAACACTTTTTGTGTAGAAAGATCAGTACTTTCATCTATTATATAATGGAGTACGGAAAATCTCCTATATCTTCAATCAAAGCTTCGAGCATTGATGGACCAAGTACATTTTTTATTAGCATTGAACACTTAGTTCGATGAATTTTTAAGTTTTTTAGAGCATCTGATGAAGGATCTAATTGAGGGAGTATACTAATTAAATGATCTACAGTCAACAAAGAACAGTGCTCGGCGATAAAGACAGCGATTTTCAACTCGGCAATTTTCATGCTTTCTGACAAGACAGGTTTATATATGTACTTCAGAAATAGATTTACATGCTTTTGCTGATTTTTCCCAGGCTGTGGCTTTTTTATGTTTTTCAGTTTTAGCGTGATTAACTAGGTCTTTTTTGTGGGCTTTTAAAACTACACGGCAATATTTACAGGTCCCCGATGACTCACTGTTAATATCTGGTGCAAGCCAATCTGCAATAAAAACATAAATTATAAATTATTTTATTGAATTATCAATTGAATGACACATGCATAGTTGGGAAATATAACCACAACATGCTTTGATTTTGGTGAAAATATAGGGAAACATTCAATCATGGCAACACCAACACCACTCAATTAATATCTGAAAAGACCAAAGCAGCCAAAACATAAAATGATTTGAAAAAAAAACAATCAATTTTTATAAAATTAAATACTGGCTCTATTCAGACTAATGACCAGGGATAATGGGATGCCCAACTAATTCCAGTGAGAGAGCGCCTCAAAATAAGCGTTTTTTTATAACATTTTCCATTATGGCCTGATCGAGCAAAATAAGAATTTTTGGGCATTTTAAATTAGAACACCCAACATTTATTACGATTGCAAATTATTATATATTGGAATTTTAATATATGACGAAACTACTTGAATCCTTTTTTATGAATTTATGGTATATTAAAACAACAAACTTTTGATCTTTCAATACTTGTTAGTTCTCAATTATCAAATGTTGTTAATCATTTGCAATTGAAAATTAATTCTATTATGCATCAAATTACAAAACGTTTCATGAAATATATTTAAATTTCGCATTTTCTTTTCTTTATTTTCATTGTTTTAAATTTTTATTAGCGATATTGAACAGCGGCAACAAATTCCTCCGTTTACATATTTTTTTGGTAAGATTTCAATCTGGCCGTCGATCGTTTCCAATTGCTAAACGTCAAAACCTCCCCAATCCAGTCAACTGTCAAAGTTTAGGTGGTTTTGACGTTTAGCAATTGTTCTCTCACTTCCAGTGAGAGAGGAGTTGGGCATTCCATTATTCCTGCTAATGACTATGATGCTCATCATATACGATGTGAATCTTATTAAATCAACTTTTTTAAAATGGCGGGCTCAGAAACTCATCACACATCTATCGATGCAACTGTGTCCGAGATGCCAAGTTTAAGCAGCGATGCACATCAAAACTCAGCGTTGGCCAACGTTGAGCAACGTTGAGTTAGTCGGAACAGAACCATTGTTCAAGTATGCATTATGTCTAAACCCGAAATAAATTTTGAAAAAGTCATAACATGTCAAATATTACCAACACCGCTGACCAGCTCACCCACTCCAACAACAACTCCTGTACACCTAACTAAATAAAAAAAAACCTTTTTTAATTTTATTGAAGAACGAGTACTGCCGTACAGCAGTAGTTAGATGACGCCTATGGTACTCTAATAAAAAATCATAAATATTGAATTTAATTATTTTTCTTGATAATTTATAAATTACAAACATGCAATGAAATCTATTTACCTTTTAGGTCTGGATCTGTTTCCCAAATCTTCGAGTACTTCTGACTTTACGTTTTTTTATTTTTATTGTCCTTCGGCATCTTTAACAAATTTATTTTTCACACACAATACAAACCAAAATTGAAATAACAACTGTCGTAAGAATATTCCTAACCTATTTTTTGGCGGTATCCTATCTGACATAAGCTAATGTCAAACATACCAACATACGCCGCCATATGCACAGGCTATAAAATAACCGCCAGTGGCGCCAGTATTGCCGCCAGTTACCACAGAGTGGTTGTAGAATTACGAACTAGATGTCGTTATGAGTCGGTAGGTCGAGAAATAAATGTTAATGTCTCTGTTGGCTACATTGGTTTACACCACAGCCATTTGTATATTTATCTTATAAAACAAAAAATAATAATGTTATCAATTTAAAAATATTAAAGAGTCAAAAAATCCCTGAAAATACCCCTAAAAATTTTAAACCCCTAAAAAAATCCCATCACACTTATTTACCCCCTAAATCTGGGGGGAAAACCCTTAAGTTGGGAACACTGGCTCGAGTTAATATCTATAACACTAACCATGACATCATGCTACACATTGCATAGCAACAACGCTCAGTAACCACATGTTTAGGTACAAAGTCCAAACAATATCACGCCATATGCCACTCAATAATAATCTATATGTAAAGTAAACATGTAAATACTAGTGTATTAAGTAACACGCTTGTCTTTTATTGTATAAGCAGCCATAGAGGTCAGACGTACTGCTTAATTATATTGAATAAAGGAACGTTCTGATACTAACATTCGTGTGAGTACAGAACTAAAAAATATATTTTTTGATTAACTTGAATCAGGAAATATTAATTGGCGCCCAACGTGGGGCTACGAGTCAAAAAGGATTCAAAACAAAATCCTTCAAAGGGTAGTCAATTCAAACTAGGATATAGTCCTATAAATCAACAAGGAATATAAATTCCATATAAATTAAAATTAGTGAAATAATAAATTAAATTTACAAAAACGAATCAACTAGAGACAAATGCTCTTAACGAAATAGTTCAGGACCTCCAGAGAAGGCTTGGCCAGATGGAAGCTACCCAAGGAACTGGAGCAATCCATGAATATCAAGATCAACTATGCACCTACAACGACCTAAAGGAAGTTGACTTAAATATATTCAAAACATTGCCTATATTTAATGGAGATTATCACGACTATCGGAACTGGAGAAAAACGGCATGTACATTAATGTAAAACATTTCCAGATTCCAAGGACAGAATATATACGCTGAAGCTCTAATAATGGTTAGAAGCAAAATCACCGGAAGAGCAGCACAAATTTTAATCAACAACAATACAAAACAAAACTTTGATGCCATCATAGAAAGATTGGACGACTCCTACGCCGATCAAAGGCCACTCTATGTCTTAGAAGAAGAAATGATGAAGATCAGACAAGAAAATCAACCGTTACATGTGTACTATGATAGACTAAATCAATCACTAAATATAGTCTTATCAAAAATCGAAATGACACATAAAAATGAATACGTTGCCCAAGCTCTAAGCAAGGAGGTGCAATCAAAAGCAGTCCGCACATTCATTGCAGGACTCAGGAGCTTAACTACGAAAAACGCCCTTTATTCTCGAGGATGTCGAAATATCACCGAAGCCTATGAGATAGCAAGAACCATGCAGCACGATTCACAGTATCAACAGCTGAAATACATCCCACGAATGAATACAACTCGACCAATTATCAGCTCAATTCCGCAGACACACACGTCATCATCAACAACCGGTTCAACCAGCAAACGGCCAGCAACAAGCAAATTAACAAAGAATCACACAGCAACAGCGACCTGGCATATTCAACAGGCAACGCATAAACACATTCATGAAGCGAGCACGTGATTCATACTCTGAACAACATGGAGAGAAAGAGAGAGTAAATCAAATGAACGGCAACGAAGACATCGAAGAAGTACAGTCACTATACAACGAGCTAGCCAGTGATGAAGAAGAACACGAGCAGACTCATTTTTTATAAAGCACCACGGTCTTCCAACATTACGAAAAGTCGCACCAAATGGTAAGCCCGTGCATATACTACTGTGCCCAAAAAATAAGACGACATTGTATTTATTTTGAAAATTCTTTATTTATTCTTCCAAATCAATTTCATCCCCTTCAAAGTAATCTCCTCCCGATGCAATGCACTTATGCCAACGGACTTTCCAATCTTCGAAACACTGGTTGTAGTCACTTTCCGGGACACTTTCAGTTCCGTCTTCGCTGCGGCTTGAATCTCCTCTATCGTATAAAAACGGTGTCCCCGGAGCAGTCTTTTGAGCTTAGTGAACAGTCAGAAGTTGCACGGCGCCAGATCAGGTGAATACGGTGGTTGCGGAACGATATGGGTTGAGTTTTTGGCGAAATGATCACGAATTACGAGTGCAGTATGGGATGGTGCACTATCGTGGTGTAAAAACTAAGAATTGTCTTTCCACAATTCCGGTGGATAGCGTTACACAAACGACGCATAACGTTCAAATAATATTCCATGTTGACTGTTTGACCGTTTAGAAGGAATTCATAATGCACAACACCACGATAATCGAAGAAAACAGTCAACATGACCTTGATTTTTGAGCGACTTTGGCGCGATTTTTTTGGTCTCGGCTCTCTTTTGGCACGATATTCGCTCGATTGATCGGTTGTTTCGGGGTCGTAAGCATAGATTCAAGTCTCATCGCCAGTTATAATGCATTTCATGACACCCTTGTAGTCGGAAAGCATCGTTTCAAACACTTAAACGCGACGCCTTTTTTCCAAAAAATTCAATGTTTTCGGTAAAAGTCGAGATTTGACGCGCTTGAGGCCCAAAACATCCTTCAAAATGATATTGGCTGAGCCTTTCGATATGCCAACTTCATCAGCAAGGTCTCTAATTGTTAATCGACGGTTTTTCGACACCAAATCTTTGATGTTGATGGTCGCCCTGGACGCTCTTCGTCTTCGACACGTCACGGTCGGCTTGGAACTGACTATACCACTTGTAAACAGTTTTTTTAGACATAGCCTTATCACCAAAGGCTTTCTGCACCATCCTCAACGTATCCGCAGCAGAAAATTGATTCCGTAAACAAAATTTAATGCAAATTCATTCTTCTTCTTCTTCTTAATTGGCGTAGACACTGCTTACGCGATTATAGCCGAGTTAACAACAGCGCGCCAGTCGTTTCTTCTTTTCGCTACGTGGCGCCAGTTGGATATTCCAAGCGAAGCCAGGTCCTTCTTCACTTGGTCCTTCCAACGGAGTGGAGGTCTTCCTCTTCCTCTGCTTCCCCCGGCGGGTACAACGTCGAATACCTTCAGAGCTGGAGTGTTTTCATCCATTCGGACAACATGAACTAGCCAGCGTAGCCGCTGTCTTTTAATTCGCTGAACTATGTCAATGTTGTCATATATCTCGTACAGCTCATCGTTCCATCGAATGCGATATTCGCCGTGGTCAATGCGCAAAGGACCATAAATCTTTCGCAGAATTTTTCTCTCGAAAACTCGTAACGTCGACTCATCGGTTGCTGTCATCGCCCAAGCCTCTGCACCATATAGCAGGACGGGAATTATGAGCGACTTATAGAGTTTAGCTTTTGTTCGTCGAGAGAGGACTTTACTTTTCAATTGCCTACTCAGTCCGAAGTAGCTCCTGTTGGCAAGAGCAATCCTGCGTTGGATTTTCAGGATGACATTATTGGTGGTGTTAATGCTGGTTCCTAAATAGACGAAATTATCTACAACTTCAAAGTTATGACTGTCAACAGTGACGTGAGAGCCAAGTCGCGAGTGCGACGACTGTTTGTTTGATGACAGGAGATATTTCGTTTTGCCCTCGTTCACTACCAGACCCATTTTCTGTGCTTCCTTGTCCAGCCTGGAGAAAGCAGAACTAACGGCGCGGGTGTTGAGGCCGATGATATCAATATCATCGGCATACGCCAACAGCTGTACACTCTTATAGAAGATGGTACCTTCTCTGTTTAGTTCTGCAGCTCGAACTATTTTCTCCAGAAGCAGGTTGAAGAAGTCGCACGATAGGGAGTCGCCTTGTCTGAAACCTCGTTTGGTATCGAACGGCTCGGAGAGGTCCTTCCCGATCCTGACGGAGCTTTTCGTGTTGCTCAACGTCAGTTTACATAGCCGTATTAGTTTTGCGGGGATACCAAATTCAGACATCGCGGCATAAAGGCAGCTCCTTTTCGTGCTGTCGAAAGCAGCTTTGAAATCGACGAAGAGGTGGTGTGTGTCGATTCTCCTTTCACGGGTCTTTTCCAAGATTTGGCGCATGGTGAATATCTGGTCGGTTGTTGATTTTCCAGGTCTGAAGCCACACTGATAAGGTCCAATCAGTTTGATGACGGTGGGCTTTAATCTTTCACACAATACGCTCGATAGAACCATATATGCGATGTTGAGGAGGCTAATCCCACGGTAGGTTGCGCAGATTGTGGGGTCTCCTTTTTTATGGATTGGGCATAGCACACTTAAATTCCAATCGTTGGGCATGCTTTCGTCCGACCATATTTTACAAAGAAGCTGATGCATGCTCCGTATTAGTTCTTCGCCGCCGTGTTTGAATAGCTCGGCCGGTAGTCCGTCGGCCCCTGCCGCTTTGTTGTTCTTGAGGCGGGCAATTGCTATTCGAACTTCTTCATGGTCGGGTAATGGAACGTCTGCTCCATCGTCATCGATTGGGGAATCGGGTTCTCCTTCTCCTGGTGTTGTGCGTTCACTGCCATTCAGCAGGCTGTAGAAGTGTTCCCTCCATAATTTAAGTATGGTCTTGGCATCAGTGACTAGATCACCTTTGGGGGTTCTACAAGAGTGCTCCGGTCTTGAAACCTTCTGTGTGCCGCCGCATTTTTTCGTAGAATTTTCGAGCATTACCCCTGTCGGCCAGCTTATCAAGCCCTTCGTACTCACGCATTTCGGCCTCTTTCTTCTTCTGTCTGCAAATGCGTCTCGCTTCCCTCTTCAACTCTCGGTATCTATCCCATCCCGCACGTGTAGTGGGGACTCCTCGTCGTACCAGCTGTTCTTTTGCTCTTTCCGAAAACCAATGGTTTCGGTTGCAGCTGTACGTAAGGAATTAGAAATGCCGTCCCACAGTTCCCTTATACCGAGTTGTTGACTAGTGCTCTCAGAGAGCAGGAGTGCAAGCCGAGTAGAAAATCGTTCGGCTGTCTGTTGTGATTGCAGCTTCTCGACGTCGAACCTTCCTTGGTTTGTTGGCGTGCGTTTTTTGCTGCACAGAGGCTAGTGCGAATCTTAGCTGCAACAAGATAGTGGTCCGAGTCGATGTTAGGACCTCGGAGCGCACGCACATCTAAAACACTGGAGACGTGTGTTCCATCAGTCACAACATGATCGATCTGGTTGGTAGTTTTTCGATCCGGAGACAGCCAGGTAGCTTGATGAATCTTCTTATGCTGGAATCTAGTAATACAGATAACCATATTTCGGGCCCCGGCGAAGTCAATCAGCCTCAACCCATTTGGGGATGTTCCGTTGTGGAGGCTGAATTTACCGACCGTAGTGCCAAAGATACCTTCTTGGCCACCCTGGCGTTAAAGTCGCCAAGCACGATTTTGACATCGTGGCGGGGGCAGCTCTCATAAGCGCGCTCCAAGCGCTAATAGAAGGCATCTTTGGTCACATCGTCCGTCTCTTCCGTCGGGGCGTGGGCGCAAATCAGCGATATGTTGAAGAACCTCGCTTTGATGCGGATTGTGGCTAGACGTTTATTCACCGGAGTGAATGATAGTACTCGGCGACGGAGTCTCTCTCCCACCACGAATCCAACACCAAACTTGCGCTCCTTTATATGGCCACTGTAGTAAATGTCACAAGGACCTACTCGTCTCTGTCCTTGTCGCGTCCATCGCATTTCTTGGACGGCGGTGATGTCAGCCTTTACTTTTGCGAGGACATCAACCAGCTGGGCAGCGGCACCTTCCCAATTAAGGGTCCGGACATTCCAGGTGCATGCCCTCAAATCGTAGTCCTTATTCCGTTTGCCATGGTCGTCATCAAAAGGGGGGTCTCTCATCCGAGGCTGTTTAAACTTTTTCATTGGTATTGTCCCAGCGCACAACCCTATGTAGGGAATGTTTCGCCTTCTCACATTAGCTCGCCTTCGACCGGATGTTCTTAGGCTTCCCAGAGGATACTTGGTCAAAGACCGGAAGTAGTGAGCTGCTTGAGCCATGTGTAAAAGAATCGCTTCTGGCCACTCCCAAGTGAATGGCGATCAGAGAACTTTCCTCACTTGCGTAAACTTCTACACATGACTCCATCCTCCAAACAGAATTCTTAGGTCATATAATAAAAAATGGAAGAATTACGGTAGATCCTAAAAAAATAGAAGTCATAGACAGATATAGGACACCCACAAATTTAAAAGAACTTAGATCCTTTTTAGGATTAGCCTCGTATTTTAGAAAATTCGTGAAAAATTCTGCACAAATATGCAAACCTCTAACCATTTACCTACGAGGAAAAAATGGAAATATATCAACAAATAAAAGCTCCAATGTAAAAATAACATTAGATGAAGAAGCCCTAAAGGCTATAGAAGTATTAAAACACTGTCTCAAAAAACTGTATCAACCAGATTTCAATAAAGGATTCGACTTAACCACCGATGCCAGTAATTATGCCATAGGTGCAGTACTAAGTCAAGGAAAAAATCCTATTGCATTTATATCACGAACATTAAGTCGAACAGAACAAAATTATTCAACAAACGAGAAAGAAATGCTAGCAATAGTATGATCTCTAAATAAATTAAGAAACTACCTTTACGGCATAGCAAATTTAAATGGTTAAACAGACAGAAATTAAAACGATGGAAAAACTTAATAGAAGAATATGGTGCAACACTCAAATATAAACCAGGACACGAAAATGTAGTAGCCGACGCCTTATCTCGACAAATAAACACCAGTTCAAATGAATCCGAACACTCAGCAGAAACCTCTGCACATAGGAATATTAGGCAAGTAAATTCACGAGCACACAAAAATGCAAAAATTAATTTAAAAGAAATACTTCCGACATGTTTTTGGCCTGAACAGAAAAAAGATATTGAAAACACAGTACGAAACTGCGTAGTTTGTAATGAAAATAAATATGAACGACGATCAGTAAAACATTTAATAGGAAAAACACCAGCATCACATAAAACAGGTACATCCATACAAATGGACATATTCCAAATAAACAACGCACGATTTCTCTCTAGTATAGGTATATACTCGAAATATGCGTACTTTCGCAAATTATAGCAGAACCAGTGAAAAACGCTACTGCCTTCCTTCCTTTTCCTTCCTCATCGGCAATACGCATTTATAGTTTTGAGCACATCTGAAATCTGCTCTAAATCAGTGGTCGGCATTTCTTAGCACAAATGTGCAAACTAACTTCACACGTACGTTCAGTCGTTGTCGAGCCAGCTATAGATAACTTGATCAGAATCTCTTTTCTTGCTCTCTCGCTTGTCAGCTGGCAGGGCACCCTGATCTGTTTTCTGAGCTGGCAACAAAACACAATCAGGGTGCCGTCAACCAGCAGTTAGTGAAAAAGGCGGGATGCCAGAAGAGCAGCGCTATAATTACTTGACGAAATTAGTGTGAAATGAAATTTCATTGAACTGTGCGAACATATTTTGGCAAAATAAATGTTTATGTAAATTAATTAATGCTTTTGCATTTTAGCATTTATATACATATGTATGCATTTTCAAAGTGTTTAATTTAGTGTTTTGTATAATTTATTAAATACCCAAGCTAATATTTTTCAGCAGTGGCATCATTGGCAAATGTTATAAAAAATGCGAGTTTTGACAGCTCTCTCTCGAACCAAAGAGTCTCGTATCAAGTTATCTATGGAGCCAGCCACGGTAGAGGAGGAGTAAGGTCACTATCAGCTGATGTTATGTAAACAAAGGCACAGCTGAGAGGTGCCACTGTAGAAACGTCAAGTGTAGTCCGGGGTTGAGTTCCTAACCAAGATGGCCGACTTTTAACCTAGATGGCTGACTTTTAACCGGAAAATGGTTGCATTGCAATATTTTCTTAAAATTTATGGAAAAGTTGTCCCAAAAATATTGGTTATAAAAGTTTAATATATTTTCTAAAGGAAATCGTTTTATTTTAATATATCGTCACCTGAAATGCAAAATAACGTAACAACATTTTCGGAAAATTACAATGGCATGAATGAAACACGACATAAAATGGAACATGAGTGAAAAAATTTTTTAATATTGATTAAAACTGGGTTATATCTGAGCGCAGAACCTGAAAATGTTGGACATATGTAATATTATGTTTGTAATTTGCACACTCAATTTCGAATTTTTTGATGATACGTTATTTTGCATTTCAGGTGACGATATATTCTTAAAGATGAGAACAATATGAGCAAATACATGAAAAATTAAGTTTTTTATTTATGCCTCTTTTTAACTTACCACAGTAATAAATGTTCACCACAGAAAAATGTTACGAACAAATAAGCAACCATGCCGAATAGTGGGGTCCAGATTATGCTCATTTACAGCCATATTTACATTTTTGCCATCGTAACGAAGGTTTTTGCAAGACAATTTGTTTGAGTTTATTTCATGGTTAAATGCTTTACGATGGTTAATTTAGTTATTTGAATCTGGAAGAAGTGTGCAAATTTCCCTTGAGACGATAAATAACAGATCGGGTTGGGATTTTATTCCAATAAAAATACGGAATAACTAAACATGGCCTCGTTAATATTGCTGCGTAATGGGTCAGGCGCTGTTCCAATTTTATGATTCAAGAGATTAAAAAGCGATACGCGATGCTGTGAAGTACTCAAATGTAGTTCTCAAATTAGTTGGTCGTGAATTCGAGACAAAATTGTAAGCTCAATGACGTGCTCGTGGAAGGTGCACGTCACATTGCTAGGTAAGCTAAAATCAAACTTTATTTCAAAAGATTTACAAAGTATTTTTTAATTTTTTTTATAGAATCAGCAAAGGAGCTGGTGTAGAACGCTAGTCCCAAACCAATGAGCTGTGTGCTTTGTGGAAGCAACTTTTTGAGGAGCAAATACTACGGTGAGCACATTCGGATGTTGCACAAGCTATTGTCAATTGCGCTAAGGATCCCGATACTGCTGGTCAGGTTTATCAAGCTGTTGGGTAGGTTTTGAGCAATAT
>NW_026089622.1:34761131-34798237 GCF_024586455.1 Bactrocera neohumeralis
ATCGTGTGATTAAGTGTCGGTCTGAGCATGATATTAGGTTTCGTTGAGGGCTAGATTTGATTTAAGCTTTAGTTCCAAAAGTGTCGTATAATAAGAAAATATTTCGCAATTCTTCATACAATCCGAATCAAGATTAAAGGATACCTTTTAACTATGATGCCATATCAAGGCGCCTCGAGATATCTTCTTCTTTACTGGCGCAGAGACCGCTAACGCGGTTAAAGCCGAGTTAACAACTACGCGCCAGTCGTTTCTTCTTTTCGCAAGGTTTCGTGAATTGGAGATTTCAAGCGAAGCCAGTATCATCAGCATCCACTAGCAGCTGTACACTCTTATAAAAGATTGTACCCTCTCGGTTTAGTTCTGTAGCTCGAATTACTAAAGAGAGTCGCCTTTTCTTAAACCTCGTTTGGTATCAAACGGCTCGGGGAGGTCCTTCCCGATCCTGATGGAGCTCTTGGTGTTCCTCAACGTCAGCTTACACAGCCGCATTAGTTTTGCGGGGATACCAAATTCAGACATCGCGGCATAAAGGCAGCTCCTGTTCGTGCTGTCAAAGACAGCTTTGGAAGATAAAGAGGTGGTGAGTGTCGATTCTTCTTTCACGGGTCTTTTCCAAGATTTGGCGCATGGTGAATATCTGGCCATTTGTTGATTTGCTAGGTCTAAAGCCACACTGATAAGGTCCAATCAGTTTGTTGGCGGTGGTGTTTAATCTTTCACACAAAAGGCAGACCCTACAAACTGCGCCGCAGTAGTGGATCGGGCAGAGCACTCTTATATTCCAATCGTTGGGCATGCTTTCATCCGACCATATTCTGCAAAGAAGCTGATGCATGCTCCTTATCAGTTCTTCGCCGCCGTGTTTGAATAGCTCGGCCGGCAATGCATCGACCCCCGCCGGAACGTCTGCTCCATCGTCATCGATAGGGGAATCGGGTTCGCCTTTTCCCGGCGTTATATTTTCACTGTAATTCAGCAGGCTGGAGAAGTGCTCCCTACATAATTATAGTATGCTCTGGGCATCAGTCACTACAGCACCTCCGAGCGTTCTACAGGAGTATGTTCCCATGTTGAAACCTTCGGTTATTCGTCCTTTCGTAGAATTATCGAGCATTACCTCCGTCGGCCAGCTTGTCAAGCTCTTCATACTCAGGCATTTCGGCCTCTTTCTTTTTTGTCTGCAAATGCGTCTCGCTTTCCTCTTCAATACTCGGAATCTATCCCATCCCGTACGTGTTGTGGTCGATCGTAACGTTCCGAAAAGCAATGATTTCGGTTGTAGCTGTACATAAGGAGCTTGAAAAGCTGTTCCACAGTTCCATTTTACCGACTTGTTGACGAGTGCTCTCAGAGAGCAGGTGTGCAATTCGAGTAGAAAATCGTTCGGCTGTCTGTTGTGATAGCAGCTTCTCGACGTCGAACCTTCCACGTGTTTGTTGACGTGCGTTTTTTGCTGCACAGAGGCGGGTAGGGATCTTGGCTGCAACAAGCCTGCGTCCGCAGGTCTAAAACACTGGAGACGTGTCTTCCGTCTATCACAACATGATCGATCTGGCTAGTGGCTTTTCCATCAAGAGACAGCGAGGTAGTTTGATGAATTTTATTTCGCTCAAATCTTTCGTCACATCGTCCTGCTCTTCTGTCGGGGCGTGGTTCCCACACCGAACTTGCGCTCCTTTATATGGCCACTGTAGGTAATGCCACAAAGACCTACTCCCCTCAGTCCATCGCATTTCTTGGAAACCCAGCGCACAACTCTGTGTAGGGGTTGTTTCGCCTTCTCACTTTAGCTCGCCTTCAAACGGATGTTCTTAAGCTACCCAGAGGATACTTGGTCAAAGACCGGAAGTCGTCAGCTGCTTGAGCCATTATTAAAAGAATCGTTTCTGGCCACTCCCAAGTGAATGGCGATCAGAGAACTTTCCTCACATAGTGTGAACTTCTTCCCATGACTCCATCCACTAAACGAGATCTCAGCACCCTAAAATGACCAGTTTAGTACAATAGAGGACATCACTAATACTAAACAAGAATGGCTATACGCATTTAGGGTAATTTATCCCAGGTTTAAAAGGAGATTTCCTTCACTGTTAGGAATTAAATAACCTACAGATCTCCCATCGGCACTGGAAAGCCAGAACCTTAACACAGCCTACGCCAAAATAAAAAGCCAATTCCGAATTTTACTAGCACCACGTACATTATTAACAAATAATAATCTCAATTATTGGCAACCACCACCGTCCCAACGCGAAGAATTCCACAGGCTACAAGACAACCATATCAATCCAACGACTTACAGCCAAATTATGCACACTTTCAATATCAAATTCCAGCCACATCATGCCTAAATCCCTAATATCAACAATTCCAACAAACTTTTCCATTTCGCCCAATGGCCCCTAAACCACAACCAAAGCCATAACTTATGGAAATAAACCAAAGTAACCGATCGAGATTAATAATTTATATAAAAATACCACAATTCAGGACACGCAAACGACCTACTATTCCTATAGATCAAATAGGAAAACATCAAAGGACATTCAATATACAAGCCGGTAAAGAAAGTCAGACACAATTGGTCGACTATGAGACCAAAGAGAGCTTTGAAAGTAACTCGAATAAATACGTCGATGAAACAGACGAAAATGATGATACCGACGAAAATAACGGACTCCTCGTTACCATATTTCGAGTGTAAAACAAGGAGCGGTAAAACATTCAACATACTATACTAATATACGCAGCTTCAAATAGGAACTATACCTACAACTAAACCATTAAAAATATGTCTCGAATCCGGTTAGAAACCAAGAACCCTTTAAAGCAGTCACAATCGGTAGAAGTGTACCTATTATATATACATACATCATAAAGTCGCTAATTTGTTCAATCACCCAGACATAAATGTAAATTTTTTTACGTCATTCGATGCTTTAATGGGAAGTGGTAGTTTAAAAGAATTAGAAGCAGAAATCAAAATTACCAAAAAAATAATGACAATAAAGAATTCCATACACATTCCCTTTAAGGAGAATACATATGACGCTATCAATAGTATTATCCCCAGAACGAGTCATTTAACAAAAACTGTTCTTAGATGCATTAGTTCAAAACTACCCAAAACTCTTCGCCAACCCTAATGAGACCTATACTTAAAACGGGCAGGCGGAAATCAGAACTACAAATGATTCACCTGTACACTCTAAGTACATGCTGATGACGGTATAATACGGCCATCCCGATCCCCATACAATTCATCTGTGTGGATTGTTCCGAAAAAAACCAGATGCCTCTGGGAAGCAAAAATATGGAATGGTTATAGACTATAGAAAGCTCAACTCAATAACTATAGCGGATAGGTACCCTATACCCGAAATTATTGAGGTTCTTGCCCAGCCAGGGCATTATAAAATTTTCTCTGTACTAGACCTTAAAAGTGGATTCCATCAAATACCTTTGAAATTACCAGTCACAGAAACGACGGACTTTCCTGTTAACAACGGAAAAATTGAGTTCACTCGGTTACCATTCGGTCTAAAAAATGGTCCAGACATATTTCAATGTGCGCTCGATGATATTTTAAGAGAGCATATTGGCAAGATATGTTATATCTACATAGATGACATCATCATATTTAGCAAGGACTATGAATACCACATTAAGAATTTGGACACAATTTCCCGAACTTTGCAAGAAGCCAACATGAAATGCCAGTTGGACAAATACGAGTTGTTAGAGACAAAGTCGATTTTCTGGGGTTGTTGTAAATAAACAAAGGCGTGGAAACAAATCCAAAAAAGTGTTAGCAATTACTATTTATCCACTTCCCGAAATTCTTAAAGATCTAAGAGCCTTCCTATGTCTGTCCGCTTATTAAAGACGATTTATCATAGACTTCGCTAAAATTCCAAAACCACTTAGCTCTCTGTTAAAGGGGGAATATAGACAGGCGTCCAAATGAGAGTCTGCAATAAGACTCATCAACTTCGATCAAGAAGCTGTTGAAGCATGCAATAAAATTAGGTCAAAAAGGTCATTTTACAATATGCCGATTTTTCTAAAGAATTCCATCTGACAACAGACGCTTCAAATTTTGCTTTTGGAGCAGTTCTATCTCGGACCGGCTAATAACATCCCTTTCAAGAACGGAAGAAAATTATGCAACCAACAAGAGAGAAATGCTCGCGATAATTTAGGCATTGAGGGACTGAAGGCATTGAAGTCCCTCAAAAATCACCTTTATAGTAAATCAAAAGACAAAATTTTCACTGATCATCAAACCCTAACGCAATCTGTTAGTAGTTGGAACGGTAACGCGAGAATCAAAAGGTGGAAGCGTATTTGGAAGAATATAATTATGAATTGTAATGTTGAAGCGGATGCGTTATCGCAAGTTAACTCAGTTACCTCAACACAACACAGTGTCGACAGTTCAGCGAAATACCTAATTCCAAGTGTTGAAGTCCCAATGAACGTCTTCAAAAATAAAATTTTTATTCAGAGAGATCAATTTACAGACTATAAATTCCGTATCTTTCAGTTCATAGACATCTAATTTCACAGCCCAATTATACAATAACAGAATTAATAAAGCTACTGAAGAAATATCTCAATCAGTCATCAACGTAGTTTTAAAAATATTAAGACCAGTTTTACTTCTTTAATTGTTCAAGACCTCATAAGATGAACAAATTTTACAACTCTGTAACAGAGCCCTTCGTAATGCAAAAGAAAATAAATTACAATTAGCTGAAAAATTCTACTTCCGGGAATGAAAAGTGAAATTGAAAGATTACTAAAATAATGTCAAGTACGTAGAAGCGCTAAATATGACAGATATCCACCGAATCCTCATATTAAAGAAACTCCCATACCAGAATTTCCAGAGAAAATTTTACACATAGACATTTACTCGGCAAAGAAGGTAGTAGTTCTAACCGCAGTAGATAAGTTCTCAAAGTTTGTACAAGGCAGAATAATTAAATCGAAATCTATCGCAGATATACAATTAAAACAAAGAAAAATCACTTAATTCTGAAACTATAACTTTCATGCCGAGAGATTAACTTAACATTCAAATCTTCACAGCACCGCCCTATAAGAGTTCAGTCAGTTCCCACGACAGCCGGTTCTACGCTCCGGAATTGACCCTGATTTTATCCGGCCAAGGGCCAAGTGGAGTGTGTCGTACGTTGCCCCGTGCTGCAGGAGTCTGCACCCGCAACACTTAACAGTGGCGTCACCAAACAAACAAACAAGATCGAGAAAATAGTTGCACTAATGAATAGGGAACGCGTATCTATAGCTGCGGTCCAAGAAACCAAGCTAGACAGCTGCTCAGATCTTTTAAGTTGTGCCGGTTTCAACGTTTTGCGTAAAGATCGCAAATGCCAAAAGACTGCTAAATCCAATGGCCCTGATGGAATCAACATGCTTATGCTAAAACATCTAGGCTCGCCGAGAATAAGCCACCTCATCAAGGTCGTCAACCTGTCACTGATCACTCTTTAAATACCCGATGTGTGGAAAGTCGGAAGAGTGGCCCAACAAAGAGGTGTCCTATCGTCCGACAACTCTCCTCTCCCCAGTAGTGAAGACACCTGAGGTATTGCGACTCCCGACCATCACTCACCACCTGAGCCTAGATAACCACCAAGATAGATTCCCAAAAGTGCACAGTACCACCACAGCACTTAGCGTCATAAACGCTGAGATAGTTCGTGGCTTCAACCCGAGACTACGAGAGAACGATCCTAATAGCGTTGGACTTGTCAAAAGCCTTTGACTCAGTCAATAACACAACGCTACTGCAGGACATTGAACAAACTACGCTCCCTCCAGGACAGAAGAGGTGGTCCATGACATACCTGAGTGGTCGTCAATCATCCGTACTGATTCGAGAAGAAAAATCCAAAATGAGAAGAACTAAACAGGGGGTTCCACAGCGTGCTGTCCTCTCCCCGCTACTGTTTAACTTCTACATTTCGAAACTCCCACAGCCACTGGAGCGAGTTTCTATAACCTCATAGGCTGATAATAGCATAATTTTGACTTCGAGCATTGGAATCGATGGCATGTATTCAAAGGTAAACAGCTATCTCTCGACCTTTCTCGCTTCTTTTCTGCAAGGAACTTAACACACTTCCTACCAAATCCAGAGCGACCATATTTTCGAACTGGACGAAGGAGTACAGACTTCAGCTTAATATAGCAGTTGATGACGTCAAGATTTCGACTGTCAATAACCTAAGATTTCAGGTATAACTTTTTATAGTTTATACTTCTTCACTCCTCTTACGACCGTGATTATCACCAAGGTACAGAGCCGCAACAAAACCTTCAAGTCGCTAGCCGGCAGCACTTGGGGAAAAGACAAAGAAACGTTGTTGGAAACTTACAAGGCAATCGGCCGGCCGGTCCTCATTTACGCCGCAGCAATATGGTCGCCTGGATGCAGTAGAACGCAGATGAAGAAACTTCAGACTTGTCAGAACACAGCACTCTGGACTACGACAGGATGCAGATGTCACCCGCTTGGAGCGGAACCGCCTTCTAGAAACATGAATAAGCTTTTTATGAACATAATTATACGATCCATTCAGTTACAAAAAACGAACTTTGGACGTCTTCTTTGGCAGCAGTATCACAACGAATGCCAAACAATACGAGAAAAGCCGACAAGGCAATATTGACAAAATCACACAAAAACAAAAAAAAAATGATCTTGAGACCCACAACCAAAATAGAAAGCAAATAATATCTTACGAACAAGGACAAAAGATATGTGGGCACACTAACAAGATGCATCACATCTGGAAGCACTGTTTGTCAGTTATTCTATTATATTTCTATTACTTCATTCTTTGTATATTCTTGGAAATTTACAGTTTCCAACTAAATTCCTATTCTTAGTTCACAGTTTTAAGAAGCGTCACTTTTTGTACAGACGCCGTCAAGAGTACAAGTGTTTAAGATCTCTTTAATAAATAATCGTTTTAATATTAAATGTGGTGTCGTAATATTTCCACATTATGGTGACCCCGACGTGATTAAATTGGAACAAACTGTGTCTCTCCACGCGTTAAAGTACAAATGAGTGCAAACGTTAATATTAATTGCAAATTCACGCTCGTTGCAATTTCTCACTCATCAGTGTCCAAAAATTTGTGCAAACCAGTGACCACGTGCTCTTAATCGATTCATTGACATGCCATTAGAGCATTCGCCAAACACGTCCACCAGTAATTCAAACGTCTTGACATCAATCTCCTCGAACATGACCACAAACGACCCAACTGTGACCATCAGTGACGCCGCCGATGAAGCCCACAACACTGCATCAATTGTAGCTGTGTCCAGTTGCAAACTCCCGCAGTTCTGGTCCATCTAGCCTCGTTTGTGGTTTGTTCAGGTTGAAGCAGTGTTACAGGTGGCCCGTATCACAAATGACGCATCACGTTACAATCAAATCGTTAGTGCCTTGGACACTGATGCAATGTTACAGCTAGCGGACTTTCTGCAGAATCCACCAGAGATCGACAAGTACGCGAAGCTGAAGGACGAGATATTGAAGCGGTTTTCAGAATCCAGTGACCGAGCGCTTACGGAGGTTCAACTCGATGATAAGAAACCTAGCCAGCTCCTGCGCCCGCTCAGAATTCTCATGGGCGACAGGGCCTCAGAGGACTTACTGCGTATAAAATGGTTGGCATTGTTACCACCATCAACCAGCCGGTGTCTCAAAGTACTCAGAGATGCCCCTCCAGATGAGCTTGCTGAAGTTGCAAACGAGCTAATGGAAAACCAGGCTGGCCATTCCGTTACGGCTACACATCTCCAGCCTGCCCAGGCAGCACACAGGGGCGATAAATTTGAAAATACTCTGCTCACCAGCATGGCAAAGGACTTGTCAGGCCTTAAACTTGCCATAGCCGACCTGATGACCTGTATCAAGGACCAGGGAATTTCTCGAGACCGACCCCAACCTGCATCTGGCAGTTTCCATGCAGTTATCATCGAAGGAAGAGCCAGCCTCAAACAATAAGAAGTTCTGCTATTATCACCGTCTCTATGGGTCCAGAGCGTCCTTGCACCTTCGACTCATCGGCGGAAAACTAACTTCGCTGTCGACCATCCAGGCGGCCGGCGACAGCATAGAGGCTAACACACCACCAACCAGAGAGCATCGCCTTCACATTCATGGTCGCACAACAAACATGAGATTTCTTGTCGATTCTGGATCAGTGATCTCTCTCATGCCCAAGTCCGCCATCACTCACACGCTCACAGAAGATGATCTGACTCTCTTCGCAGCCAACGGGGCCGTTATCCGAACATACGGTCGAAAAGTCATCACCCTTGATTTCAATCTTCGCCGTACATTTAATTGGTCTTTTATAATCGCAGATGCCAAGTCAGCCATTCTCGGTGCAGACTTCCTGGTCCACTTTGCATTGCTTCTAGATCTCAAAGGACGATGTCTCATCGATACAACCTCGTCATGCACAACTCAGGGCACACTATCTGAGGCCACGGTACACAGCATTTCAACAATCGATCGCTCAATCTGTCCTGGTGCACATGACGCCAAATACCTGCAATTACTCAACCAATTCATCGACATAACTCATCCCAGCACCAATCCTATCACAGCCACTGACAGTCAAGTCGCTCATCAGATTGAGACAACTGGGCCACCAGTATTTGAGCGCCCACGACGAATCACCGGCGAGAAACTACAAATAGCTAAAGATGACTTTGACCTCCTGCTACATCATGGCGTGATCCGTCCATCGAGCAGCCCATGGGCCACCCCTATCCATATGGTGCCAAAGAAAACAGGTGGATGGCGCACCACAGGTGACTATCGAAAACTAAAGGCAAATACAGTTCCAGATCGATATCCAGCCCCTCATGGGGATGACATTCCCCAGCGTCTCCACGGATCCACCGTTTTCTCCACCATCGACTTAGTCAGGGCTTACCACCAGATACCCATGGCCAAGTCAGACATTGCCAAAACAGCTGTAACCACCCCTTTTGGACTTTTCGAATTTCTGGGTATGCCACCCGGACTACGCAATGCCACGCAGATTTTTCAAAGACATATGAACAACATCCTCATAGACGATCTGATTGTCTACTCTCAGTCCCACGAACAGCATCTACGACATCTCACCAACATCTTTGAAGTCCTGCGTGCACATCATCTCACCATTAATCCAAAGAAGTGCCAGTTTGGCAAGTCTGAAATCATCTACCTGGGGTACACTATCAACAAAGACGGCTACACTCCACCCGCCGAACGCACGCAAGCAATCGCCGATTACACAAAGCCAGAAACCGTCAGCGATTTACGTCGTTTCCTAGGGATCGTCAACTACTACCGGCGAGCGATCCCTCAAGCGGCCCAGATACAATCACCACTGACGGACTTTCTCAAACATGCCAAGAAGAAGGACAACACTAAAGTCCAGTGGACACCTTCTGCAGATCAAGACGGGCAAGACTGCAAGAAAAGTGTCAACCAAGCCACGCGCCTGGCTTTCCTCGCACCAAACGCCATCCTCTCATTGAGATCCGACGCCTCGGATACAGCCATTGGGGGCGTTCTTGAACAGCGACACAAAGACTCATGGCAACCACTGGCCTTTTTCTCCCGCAAGCTCAGTCCAGCAGAGACCAGATACTCCAAGAATGAACTTCTAGCCATCTTTGCCGCCATCAAGTTTTTCAAGCACATTCTCGAGGGAAGAAACTTCAGCATCTTCACCGACCACAAGCCAATCATCTACGCATTTTCTCAACGTGCTGACAAGGCATCCCCTCGCCAACTACGTCAATTGGACTACATCGCACAGTTCTCAACTCAGATTTTCCATACCAAGGGCACAGAAAACGTCGTGGCTGATGCGCTTTCGAGAATCAATGCCATAACCATGCCAACCAAACTTGATGCTGAGACCATTGCGCTGGCACAACTCCAAGATGACCAGCTTAATGATCTCCAATCCAGCACGTCCCTCAAGCTGCACCTGCTGAACATTGAAGGTCATGATATACTATGTGATGTGACCAATAATATTGTGCGCCCTTATCTTCCATAGCCACTCAGACACCAGGCCTTTGACATCATCCATGGTCTTTCTCATCCTAGTGGCAGGGCCACAGTCAAGGAACTCACCGGAAGATTCGTCTGGCGAAGTATTAGAAAAGACGCACTCCTCTGGTCCAGACACTGCATACCATGTCAAAGTTCCAAGGTCCATCGTCACAATCGCACCATACCAAACCACATTGAAGTACCAGACAATCGCTTCGAGCACGTCCACCGGGTCTCATAGAGCTGCCCAGAGTCAAGGACCTTCGCTACTGTCTGACGATCATTGACCGCTTCAGCAGATGGCCACACGTCATACCACTCAACAACATGACAGCTGAGACAGTTGCACACGCCTTTTATACTCAGTGAATTTGTCAATTCGGTACACCATTGACAATCACCACTGATCAAGGTCTGCAGTTCGAATCAGCACTGTTCACCTCACTCTCACGAATGCTGGGCATTCATCGTATCAGAACGACGCCGTATCATACTCAATCGAATGGTCTGGTGGAACGGTGGCACCGCACACTCAAGGCGGCTCTCATGTGCAACAATGAGACACCTTGGCCGGACATGCTACCGTCAGTTCTACTAGGACTCCGAACCGCATACAAACCAGATCTGAAAGCATCTCCTATCCTGCTTTTCGGGACTACACTGCGTATACCCGGTGATTTCTTTGATACAGCAAGCACACCAGGTGATCCACAGACATTCGTGAGGAAATACTGTCAAATCATCCAAGCAATCAGGCCAACACCAACAGCTCATCACATCAAACACAAGCTGTTCCTACTCAAAAACCTTGACCCGTGCACCCACGTCTTCAAGAGAGTAGACTCCATCAAGAAGCCTCTGCAACAACCATACACTGGCCCCCATGAAGTCATCCAGCGTGTAGACGATAAAACCTCCATCATTAGAATCAATGGGGCAGACAAAACAGTCTCAATCGGCATGCTGAAGCCAGTATACATTGAGTTAACAGACAACTCACAACCAACACCTTAAAAAGTCCAGCAGGACTTTATTTCAGGGGGAGTACTGTGGGCACACTAACAAGATGCATCACATCTGGCAGCACTGTTTGTCAGTTATTCTATTATTTTTCTATTACTTCATTCTCTGTATATTCTTGGAAATTTACAGTTTCCAACTAAATTCTTATTCTTAGTTTACAGTTTTAAGAAGCGTCACTTTTTGTACAGACGCCGTCAAGAGTACAAGTGTTTAAGATCTCTCTAATAAATAATCGTTTTAATATTAAATGTGGTGTCGTAATATTTCCACAGATATTTGTCAATCAGAACACCAGGTTAGGATCTAAACTTACTTTAAGATACCAAAAAGAAATATTTAAAGGGGATAGAAGTACCACAGTCTTATTTGAATCAGGCAAAATCAGTCACAAAAGCAATATTAAGAGTTCGTAAATCTTTCCAGCCTAAATGTTTGCACTAAATTGTAGACCATTGAATGGGTTCGTAAAAATCACCAATTATACAGACGCACAAACAATATCAGTTTATAAGGGAAACGGGAAAATAAGAACGTCCACAACCAAAATTATTCATCTCATCAATTTGAACCAAATCGGAAGCGCACTAGATACACACGACAATAGTCTTTATCACTCAATTCACCACGAGACCAAACCTAGATTCCTAAATTGGTTAGATTCGTCATGGACATACATATGTATGTCGCGGGACCATGACGATCTGGTCATGATAGAGCACAACTTTGACAAACTTATCACCAATAATAACAAACAAGTAATAGACATTAGTTTACAAAACCAAGTGAGAGTTATCAAAGAAGAGTTAAATAATATCAGATATGCAGTTCAATGGGCAAGGTTAAACATTATAAATTCTTTACTCTTAAATAAAGTCGAGTTAAATTAAAATTATTTGAATCACGCAATATGCCGCATGGTCAATAGAGGAAATGTTAGAGTTTTCCGATGTATTCATTTGACACAATACAACAACACCCATTTACATTATTAAGATACCGAACTTTGATAAAACCAATTACCAAAATATACTTCTAAAGCCGATTGTCCAAAATAATTCAGCTATCTATTTAGAACTAAACGAAAAATTTGTGTTTAAGGAAGAAATATATCGAATTCAAGATGATTGAAAAACTATAATAAATGTCACACTATGCAATAAGGACACAATTGTTAATTTAAGAAATACCAATTGTATACCAAAATAAGTTAGGGGAGAACGTTCACTTTCAGCAACCCTGATCATATCCCACAGATTGAAAAGATTGGTAACAGTCTCATTTTGTTGAACAAATTTAATGGATTAATCATATGGAACAACTTTATCAGTCATGTAGAGTGATGTTACATCGCGACATAGGAAATAAGGAATAAGGAATTTAGCAACATCGAACCAATAGTTATGAAGCCCGGAGCGCCTACTATTCAATTAACGTCTCTGGAAGATAAAATTGTAAAAGTGTTGTCACTAGAATCGTTGGAAACTCTTTATATAAACCACACCCAAGCATTTGAAGACCGAATATAAAAGAGATATGATTACACTGGTTATATTTCTCCTCCTCATCTTATTAATTTGCCTAGGGTCATACGCATGGCAACGAAACAAGCAGAAAATTTTGATACAAATGTTATCATTCCCAACACTGTCTGACTCGAACGCCCATACATTGAAGATCATGATGTCAAGTCCACCTCAGTTCAACAACGTACCATATTTCTAACAGACACTTGAAAGCAAGTGTAAACTAAAGGGGGAGGAGTTAACTATGCGTTTGTTTACTTGTACTTTTACAAAATTGCAATTGTTTCGTCGCTAAACCGAAAGTACCTGAAAAGCCACGCGCGCTTACCTTTACGTTCACATTATCGCGCCGCCAATCTAAGGTTTCGTATAGAGCTATATTTGATTAAAGCTTTTAGTTCCAAAAGTGTCGTATAATAAAATAGGCGTATTAACCCAAATTAAGTTTTCTTATAACTTCCTGGAAAATAACTTACATGAAACACACGTGTGTTCGATCTGTATGAAATCGTTTCACCATACATCACATACAAATCCATTTTGCGTTCGCTTTTCAAGCAGTGAATATGTGCGACAAGTAAGAGGAAAATTGTTCGGCGATCTTTCCTATTCAGGTAGTGTATACAGAAAAATGCGATTTTGTGTGCACACAGCGCCATACACGACATACATGTGTGCATACCGATCGTAAAAAATCAAACATTTTTGCCAACATGAATTAATATGCGCACAAGACCATACCAGTAAACCGCAATCGAACACATACTGATCGAACACACATGTATGCCTTGTATGACCACTTTGAGGCAAATATGTTGCCATTTAAAATGACTTTTATCAAATTTAACGGCAAAAACAAGTAAAGATAAACATCACGTGCACTCATAACTTAAAGTTATAAAGGCGTCAAAATAGGGTACAAAAAAAAACCTATTTCGTTTTATAAAAACTTAGTAATTTTTTTACCGTATTTTGAAATAAAAGATTCTTTAAATTCGGTATTAAACTTACTCTTTGAAACAAATCAGAATTTTGTTTTCTTATAAAACAGTGTTTCAAAATATCGCCAAAGTCAAAAAAAAGAGAAAAAGGTTAAAATAATTTAAGTTTTGTTTGCAAAAACAAATACGTCATTCGAAAGGTCTGAGATTCTTCTTTCTCAAACCGTTTTTAAATAAATCGGTAGATACTTAGCTAAGCTATGGGCTAATAGCGCGAAAAAGTACGAAACATATTTTTTTTTAAGCTTAAGTCGAGATTTTGGGAGATTTCAGATTCCAAAGTATTATCATTCTACTCGACAAGAAAAATAACATCACTTCCAAGGTATTTTGAATTCATTCTTTATATACTACATATACATATGATTAGCGGGACGAGCTGAGTCGATTGAACCATGTCCGTCTATCCGACTGTTCGGTCTGTATATACTCGAACTAATTCCTTAGTTTTTGAGATATCGATTTAAAATTTTGCACCCGTCATATTCTCCCCAAGAATCTGTCGGAAACATGTCATTGTATTGTAAAACTTGTGTATTTGTAAAGGCATTATAGCTTCGGTGCAGCCGAAGTTAACGTTTTCTTATTTCAACTAAAGAAATCACAAAAACGAGTTATGCAATATCGTCCATTCATATTTCAGAGTCATTACAAGACAAAATGCCGCAGTTGCTATTGCAATTTTTTTGGATCATTAATTTTTTCTCTTTCACGACCTTTGAATTACAAAGAGAATAATATATATGATAATTATGTGAGAGACTTCCTTTTGATGACGACCACTGCAAACATATTAAAGATTACGATTTAAGGACTTGCACCTGGAATATCCGGTCCCTTAATTGGGAAAGTTCCGCTGCCCGGCTGGTTAACATCTTAGTTAGAATAAAGGTAGACATCACCACCGTCCAAGAAATGCCATGGAGGAGACAAGGACTGAGATGAGTAGGTCGTTGTAGCATTTACTACAGTGGCCGTATAAGAGAGCGCAAATTCGGTGTGGAAACCGTGATGGGAGTGAGACTCCGTCGCTTAATACTGGAATTCACGGGTGCGTAATTCCACTGCAACAAGATAGCCCGGACCACTCTGTGTAGCAAAGAAGGCAGGTCAACAAACACAAGGACGGTTCGACGTAGAGAAGCTGCACTCACAACAGACAGCCGAACGATTTTCTACTCCATTTGCACTCATATTCTACAGAGCTTTCATCAGCAGCTTGGTATAAGAAAACTGTGGGACAGCATTTCAGCTACAAACGAAACCATTGGTTTTCTGAAAAGGTAAAAGAACAACTGGTGCGATGAGCAGTGCCACGTGGCAGTGAAGAGAAAACATAAACCACAACACGTACAGGATGGGATACATACCAAGAGTTTCAGGGAAAAGCGCATTTGCAGACGATAAAAGAGAGAGTAAAAATACGAGAGTACGAAGTACTTGACAAGCCGACTTGGGTAATGTTTGAAAGTTCTACGAAAGGATGCGATTGCTCAATCGATGATGATGGAGCGGACGTTGCAATTACATGTCTGAAGAACAGCTAAGCGCCGGGGGTCGATGAATTGCCGGCCGAGCAATTCAAATACGGGGGCGAAGAACTGATAAGAAGCATGTATCAGCTTCCTTGTAGAATATAGTTTTACGAAATAATGCCCAACGATTGGAATTTAAGTGTTTCTCCTTCCAAAAAAAGGGATACCCCACAATCTGAGCCAACTACCGTGGTATAAGCCTCCTCAACATCGCCTATAAGGTTCTATCGAGAGTATTGTGTGAAAGACTGAAGCCCTAAATAAATAAATAAACTGATTGAACCTTATCAGTGTGGCTTTTGCGCTTGGAAAATCAACAACTGACAAGGTATTCACCAAGGTCCGAATCTTGGAAAAGACCCGTAAAAGAAGATCGACACATATCACCTCTTCAACGATTTCAAAGCTGCATTTGGCAGCACGAAAAGGATCTCCTTTATGCCGCTATGTCTGAATTTGATATCGCCGCAAAACTAATACGACTGTGTAAACTAACATTGAGGAGTACCAAAAACTCCGTCAGGATCGAGAAGGTTCTCTCCAAGACATTCGATAGCAAATTAGGTTTCAGGCATGGCGAGTCTCTATCGTGTGACTTCTTCAATCGACTTCTGAAGAAAATAACTCGAACGTACGCCGATGATATTGAAATTATTATCCTCTGGATGGATAAGGCGGCGAAGCAAAGGGGCTGGTAGGGAAAGAGGGCAAGCCGAAATATGTCTTGTTTTCAAACAAAGAGTCGTCGCATTCGCAATTTGGCTCCCACGTCCCTGTTGACAATCATAATTTCGAAGTAGTAGATAATTTCGTCTATCTTGGAACCAGCTTTTACACCAAAAGAAACGTCAGCCTCCAATTCCAAAACAGACTAACTCTTGCACACAGGTGCTACTTCGGACTGAGTAGGCAACTGAGAAGTAAAGTCATCTTAACAAAGAAAGACCAAACTCTATAAGTCACTCATTCTCCCATCCTGGTATGCATATATTCATTGACGATGACATATGTTGAGTCGGCATTATGAGCTTTCGAGAGAGAGGTTCTGCAGCAGATGTATGGTCAAATACCGCAGCCGATGTAACAATAAAATGTATGAGATTTACGACGACATGAACATAGATTAATGATGTAAGCGACAGCGGCTACGCTGGCTAGGCCATATCGTCCAAGTGGATTAAAGCACTCCAGCTCTGAGAGTATTCAATGCAATATCCGCCGGAGGAAGCAGAGGAAGAAGTAGAGGTGGGGAAGAACCTGGCTTCGCTTGGAATCTCCAAATGGGACCAAGCAGCGAAATGGAAGAACGACTGGTGCGCTGGCTTAAACTCGGCTATAAAAGCGTAAGCGGTTTCTACGCCAGTAGAGAAGAAGAATGAAAATGCATTTAACACCAAATGAACAGCTGTTCGCTGAGGCAGTTTGTGATGCCAATTATTATGACCTAATAAAAATATCTCCGAATACGGAGACATTCAAGGCATTAACCCGGAAACTAACATATAGACACCACGCACCTAATAAGACCAATACGAAAAAAGGGATGAACGATCACACGTACACAAGATTTTCGTTTAGAATTGTAAACCGAACCTTAAGGAATGCATAGAAACTTTAAGATAAATTTTTGAAAGCGGTTAGGTAATTAAACGACAATTTAATTAAACCGATAGGTATCTTGTAGTGATGGTAGCTTAAAAAATCATCTTTTCAGACAATTTTTAAACTATAATAATATACAAATTATTAAATTTTTATAATTATATTTTATACTTTTATTAGGTTTTGGGTGATTGTAATGGAGTGTTTATATTTAGATAATACCAGAATACAAAGATACAAATTAACTGTTCAACATGCTATAAGTGTCGCGTTGCCGAACCACATAAACATTTGCCAAAATTTTCTAAAGAATGGACAGAAAAACTCATTTTGCTCGTGTGAACGCACTGAGTGGCATCAAAAGAGAATTTGCCTGTAATGAAAGCTCCTTAAATTTTAGTGTTTTCTTCAAGAGCCGTCGGAAGAGCATATCTGTGGACGAAGACAACATCTGATGAGACGACGTTATGAGTTTTCGAGAGAGCTGTTGCGTCAAGCGACAAAATATATATTCAATATATATAGCTTCAGATTCAATAAATATAGCTTCAGAGACTTCATGGCGCCCGAGCAGGGACTTATGCGTGTTTAAAAAGTTAACTTAAATTTTACACACACTGTAATAATAATAGTGAACAAATTCTTTTCGCAACCAATTGCCAATTGTAGCTTTTTCGGTGTTTGGATTTCGGTGTTCATGGTTCAGTGAATGTGAAAAAACTACAAATAATAAAACAAAAAATACACAAAAAAAATTGTAAAAAAGATTAAAGATCCAAACATATATACATATACATAAATATATGTGAAGTGCTTCAGTGAAAACCTCCAACACAAAAATATGTACCTACATACATATATAGTGCGTGCAGTGAAACCTGTAATAAAAATAACAAAATATACATTTGCATATATAATACATAAATGCAGTGAAATCTGTAAAAAAAAACAAAAATGTATACCAACGGCAGGGGCCGACGGATTGCCGGCCGATCTATTCAAACACGGCGGCGAAGAACTGATAAGGAGCATGCATCAGCTTCTTTGTAAAATATGGTCGGACGAAAGCATGCCCAACGATTGGAATTTAAGTGTGCTAAGCCCACTCCATAAAAAAGGAGACCCCACAATCTGCGCCAACTACCGTGGGATTAGCCTCCTCAACATCGCATATAAGGTTCAATCGAGCGTATTGTGTGAAAGATTAAAGCCCACCGTCAACAAACTGATTGGACCTTATCAGTGTGGCTTCAGACCTGGAAAATCAACAACCAACCAGATATTCACCATGCGCCAAATCTTGGAAAAGACCCGTGAAAGGAGAATCGACACACACCACCTCTTCGTCGATTTCAAAGCTGCTTTCGACAGCACGAAAAGGAGCTGCCTTTATGCCGCGATGTCTGAATTTGGTATCCCCGCAAAACTAATACGGCTGTGTAAACTGACGTTGAGCAACACGAAAAGCTCCGTCAGGATCGGGAAGAAACTTTCCGAGCCGTTCGATACCAAACGAGGTTTCAGACAAGGCGACTCCCTATCGTGCGACTTCTTCAACCTGCTTCTGGACAAAATAGTTCGAGCCGCAGAACTAAATAAAGAAGGTACCATCTTCTATAAGAGTGTACAGCTGCTGGCGTATGCCGATGATATTGACATCATCGGCCTCAACACCCGCGCCGTTAGTTCTGCTTTTTCCAGGCTGGACAAAGAAGCACAGAAAATGGGTCTGGCAGTGAACGAGGGCAAGACGAAATATCTCCTGCCATCAAACAAACAGTCGTCGCGCTCGCGACTTGGCACTCACGTCACTGTTGACAGTCATAACTTTGAAGTTGTAGATAACTTCGTCCATCTTGGAACCAGCGTAAACACCACCAACTATGTCAGCCTAGAAATCCAACGCAGAATAACTCTTGCCAACAGGTGTTACTTCGGACTGAGTAGGCAATTGAGAAGCAAAGTCCTCTCTCGACGAACAAAAACCAAATTCTATAAGTCACTCATAATTCCCGTCCTTCAATATGGTGCAGAGTCTTGTACGATGTCAACAACGGATGAGTCGACGTTGCGAGTTTTCGAGAGAAAAGTTCTGCGAAAGATTTATTTTCCTTTGCGCGTTAGCCACGGCGAATACCGCATTCGATGGAACGATGAGCTGTACGAGATATACGACGACATCGACATAGTTCAGCGAATTAAAAGACAGCGGCTACGCTGGCTAGGTCATGTTGTCCGGATGGGCGAAAACACTCCAGCTCTGAAAGTATTCGACGCTGTACCCGCCGGGGGAAGCAGAGGCAGAGGAAGACCTCCACTCCGTTGGAAGGACCAAGTGGAGAAGGACCTGGCTTCGCTTGGAATATCCAATATGCGCCACGTAGCGAAAAGAAGAAACGACTGGCGCGCTGTTGTTAACTCGGCTATAATCGCGTAAGCGGTGTCTACGCCAATTAAGAAGAAGATACCAGCATACATACATATTTACCCATATTCATACTTATACTATACTTTACAGGATCATTTCTGTAGTTAGTCTTCATTTAAATATTTTGGAAATCGACCCGCGATGACGAGGTATATCGTTTTATCTGACAGCGTGAGGTTTATGAACTTCATTTCTAATATTGTGTTGTAGCATATTAGAAATGATGTTTCTTCAAAAATCGCTCGCTTACAATGGATAAAACGACTTTTGAGTGGTGATTTTAATGAATAAATTCCAAGGTTTTACGCAAAAATAATGCGGTCAATAAGTACAGTACGCTTATGTATGCTTGCGCATTATTTTTCTTTCGTTTGTCTGTAATTTTTGCGAATTCTCAACTATTTTATGTGACTATATTTCTTTCGTCTCTCTTTATTTTTCTGCGAATTCTTTGAATTTCTGAACGCGCACATGCGTATACATACATTCACGTGAGCATGTGCAGATACACAAGATAGGATAGAAAGATGTATGCCTTTTAACATCGTATACTGTACTAATAAATATTTTTCGTATTAATAGAAATTAAATTTATCACAGCAATATTATGTATATGTATATTAGGTATATTGCTGTGATAAATTTAATTTCTATTAGTAAGAAAAATATTTATTTGTATAGTATTACGATGTTAAAATGCAAAAATTAAAGACTAAGTCCGTCGAGATTCGAACCTGCGTTCACATTGTGACTTTTAATGTGCTTACCACCAACACCACTATTGACACTTTCGTGGCGTTGTCTTAAGTATGTTTTGGTTATGCATGTAAGAAATATACGATGGTTCAAATAATTTTGTTTAAGTATAGAAATATGCTTTTGTAGAACATTTGCTTTCGCAAACATACAGACAAATGTGCAAACGACATAATATATGTATGATTGTTTCGCATTTTGCCTCTACGCCGGTAAAATTTCTATACAAAAATCGACTGAAATGCATGAGAAAATAAAATGGACAACTAGGGTAAATAATTTTAAAAAAATGTATTGATAATTAAATATAAATGAAAATACATGTAAATTTACTTAAATTTATTTAAATTTATTAAAAAACTTATTTAAATTTATTAAGAAACTTATTTAAATTTATTGAAAAACTGCAAAGAAATATAAAAAGAAAATTCATTTTACTTTGGCCGAGTTTTGTGCGCAATACAAATGCAACGCCAATAATGAATACAAGAAATTGACTAAACACCATGATATAAGGTATACAAATTATAATATGACAACCCAATTCGAAGAGTACAAAAGGGAGATGGTTACGCTGCATATTCCCTTCCGCAACGAAGAGACAGAACTACTTTCCGAGTCAAAATTCCTTCATTTAGACTTTGCTTTATAAAATGTGCATAATGAATTTAAATGTTCTAGTTTTCTTTCATACAAAATGATATGCATTTCTGAATATCACTAAGAAGTATAACTTCTTCCGCGCGTAGGGACTCCACGCACCTTTTTTCATGCGGTACAGTGGTGGGCGCAAATAAAAGCTCAAACGTTTTTGCCCTAAAAAAGTAATAACAATAATTGCATTACAGTTAAAACAAAAAAAATCAGTTTTATGAACTGTTTAAAGTGCCGCATAGTGAAAAACCGGTAAACTTAAAACCGTTGTGCTTAAAACCGTTGCTGTCATCACCGTTGCTATCATCATACCGCTGCTGTCATCCCGTCGCTGCTGGTATTAAGCCGCTGCTATCGTCACACCGCTGCTGCCATCCCGTCGCTGCTGCTGTCGTCGCTCCGCTGCTGCCATCACGTCGCTGCTGCTGTCGTCGCTCCGCTGCTGCTATCCCGTCGCTGCTGCTGTCATCGCTCCGCTGTTCCACTAATTCCGCTGGTGCCATCACTTCGTTGCTGCCGTCTATCCGCTGCTGCTTAAGTCGTCATGGGAATGAGCTGCAGCTGCATCCTGTGCCAAAGGGACGCAAGCGCCGGCAAACAGCCGACGCACCAGGTAACGAGTGCGAATTATTAAAAGTGGTGCAAACAAAAAACAATAATAATAAAACTGCACACGCACACTTTCAGTTTTTGGCTCTCCCTTTTCACATTACACATATGTATATATATATCGTTTTCTACATATATTATATATTATATAATATACGTATTATATACTATTCAAGTGAATGTGAAGGGATTTTGGGATTGCGGATTTGCCTACATTAAGGTGCGACCCTTTTGTAAAATTTTAATTCGGTCAGTTTTTTCGCATATTATTTCGTGTTTTCGCAAATTTAATTTTTGGACAATATTTTTTCGCGTTAAATTTTCAATTGTGCTTGCTATTGCACATCGGTTTGGCTTTCGTATAATTGGAAATCGATATTATATTTTCTCGCTTTCGTAACCTATTCCAAATATATTTGTTGCCAACCTTTATTGCTATTGGTTTGGCTTTCGTATAATTGGGAATCGATATATATATATTTTTTCGTTTTCGTTATCGATTCTTAATATATCTGTTGCCAACCTTTGTAGTCTTTTTTTTCGGAAATTCAATTTAAACACGCAAAATGAGCAAGCCAAAGCCAACTATCGCCAACCTCTCTCCAAGTAAGGAGTTAATCGACTTAAAGTCATTAAAGCGTCAAAGGACGGTGGCAAAAAATGGTATTTTGCGAATAAGGACGTGCCTTTAGAAAAAACCATGTCGTTAGATCCAATTGAATAGGAATGTCGGCTCGACATATTAAATTCATGTAGCGAAAAGCTAATGAAATGCCAATCTAAAATTGAAGAGATTGATGAAGACGAAATGGCCCGAGGAGAGTTAGACGACATAATTGTTGAAACGAAATCAATAATTACAAATATTTTAGCCAAAAATAGAACGTCAATTGCCGAAACATCTTTCGTAGCTTCTCCCAGTCTCAAGACTCCCTAAGATGAATTTGCCGAAATTCAAGGAAGAGTATTCAGAATTTAAAAACTTTATGAGTTTGTTTGAGAGCTTGGTTCATAATGATCCAAATATCCCAGGTAAAGCGTTTCAGATGTCGAATGAAAATTATCCGAAAGCGTTGGCAAGTCTCAAAAAAGTTTACGATAATAAGCTTGATATTTTTCAATACAATATCTAAACTTTTTGAGCTGACAACCATCCCAAAGCCATCCGCGCCTTCATTGCCATCAATGATTGATGAAGTGTCTGCTGTTTATGACTCTTTGCTATCTCTGGGCGATGATAAGCAAATAACAAACGTCACTATAATACATATAGTTATGACAAATGTTGACTCTGCCACCCGATCCAAGTGGGAAGATCAACTTGACTATGATCACTTACCATTATGGAAGGATTGCGAAGCAACATTAAATAGAAGGTTTCAGCAGTTAGCTGCGGAAGGAGCATCTTATTCGAGGACGAAATCCGGAGCCACAAGCAGCATGAGCCACATGAAGCAGCCACACATGGACAGGACAAAATCAGCTTTAGCTGCCGCAGAGGCAAAGCAACCAACTTGCCAAAAATGCAAGTCAAAGGAACATCCTTTAACTGCCTGCCCCACTTTCAAGGCGCTTCCGGTACAACAGAGGTTCGAGTTTGTGAAATCGGTGCCCTTATGCATAAATTGCTTGCGTAAGGGGCATACGGAATCCAAGTGCAGAGTGGATCGATGTCGTGTATGCAATCGATCGCATCACACATTGTTGCACCAGTACCCGGTTTCCTTCCCCACTGCATCTCATCCGCAACCATCAACCACACATGCCATGCATACAGCGAGTATGCCGGATCGCGTAATGTTGGCGACAGCTGTTATTCAAGTGAGGACCAGTTATGGTGAATACCTGCCTGCGAGAGCGTTACTAGACTCAGGCTCCCAAGTCATTAAACATAATAGGAATTGGAAATTCCAATACGAAAGTGGTTACGAATTTTCGGCGGAATTCTGGATAATGCGTTGCATTTCAGCTAATCATCCAGACCATAACATAAATGTTAATGGCTGGAAAATTCCGCACAATATTAAATTGGCGCATCGAGAATTCCATAAATCAAAAAAGATTGATATCTTATTGGGTGCAGAAACCTTTTTCGATCTGTTAGCGGTTGGCCAAATTAAAAGTGGTCCTAATCAACCAACGCTACAGAAAACCCTTTTAGGGTGGGTTGTGTCTGGCAAATATGCATTATGCCAATCTGAAGATGACTTAACGTCAATTAATTCGGTGGTCCAAAAGTTTTGGGCTTTAGAAGAATTACCTTCAGAAACTCTCATCAAATTCACACAAGAGCAAAAAGAGTGTGAAAAATTTTTCGTGAAAACAACTCAAGTATTGCCTTCAGGACGGCTTCAAGTAAGAATGCCTTTTAAAGCTGACCGTAAGTTACTCGGTCACTCCTATAAAACCGCAGTTCGGCGGTTTCAGGCCCTGGAGAGAAGGACATTAAAAGATCCAGAATTTCGCAAAATGTATCTGGATTTTATGAATGAATATAGAGCATTGGGTCACATGAACCCAACGAACAATAAGATCCTGAGTGAGCCACCCTACTTCATTCCGCATCAATGTGTTTTAAGACCCGAAAGCACAACAACCAAATTAAGTGTTATTTTTGACGCTTTGAGTCGTACTTCATCTCAAATTTCATTGAATGAACTTTTGATGGTAAGCCCAACCATCCAAGAAGAATTGTACTCAACTCTTCTTCGTTTTCGTTTACACAAGTACGCTTTAACGGCAGACATTACTAAAATGTACCGCCAAATAATGGTGCAAGAAGAAGACAGAAATTATCAGCTTATTGTGTGGAGAGAGCATCCCTCAGAGCATATTCAAATTTTTCGACTTAACACCGTTACTTATGGCACTGCGCCTGCACCATTTCTCGCAACACGGTGTTTACAAATGCTCAACGATGCTAATACAACTAAATACCCACTCGGTTCATTGGCCATTAAAAGAGACTTTTATGTCGATGACTTATTGACAGGATCTGAAAATTTTGAGTCTCTTGATCTTATAAGAAGTGAAGTAATTAAAATATTAAACTTGGCAGGATTCACCTTAACGAAGTGGTTTTCGAACCACCCTAAATTTTTCGACAGTGATTGCACTGAAAAGTCATTAAGCTTCAATGACAAAAATTCAACTAAACACTTACGATTTGTTTTGGATGCCAACTTTAATGATCTGCGAGCCACTAAACGGAACTTATTGTCAGTCTCCGCTCGCCTTTTCGATCCTCTTGGATTATTAGCCTCACTAGTTACCAAAGCAAAAATCTTATTGCATGAGCTTTGGATTCAAAAACTAGATTGGGATGAGTCGATTCCATTGCGCCTCGACACTAGCTGGCAGAATCAAGAAGAAGCCAACCTACTGCAGCTCTCGTCAATTAGCATTCCTCGGTATGTAAACCTAGAGTCGACTGCTATATGCCAAATCCATGGCTTCTCCGATGCTTCAATAAGAGCGTACGGATTCTGCATATACATACGAAGCCAATGTGCTAGTGGTGTCAAATGTATGCTGCTTACAGCAAAGTCTAGAGTGGCTCCGCTGAAGACCAAGTCTCTTCCGCGTCTCGAGCTCTCGGCAGCACATCTACTTGCCAAATTATGGTCACGAGTTCACCAATGTTGAGTCGACGATTCGAGAAAATTACATTTTGGACAGACTCTGAAATTGTATTGCACTGTGTAAAAACGCATCCATCTTCATTACAAACCTTTGTCGCAAATAGAGTGTCCGAAATCCAAGAATTGACTGACAAAGTACATTGGCGACATGTGCCAACGAAACAAAATCCTGCGGATCAAGTGTCTCGGGGTTGTAACGTGGACGAATTGAATAATTCAATATGGTTTGGCGGTCCACAGTTCCTCCTAGAAGACCCTGCATTATGGCCAATTAATAACCACTTCCAGCTCTCGCCAGAAGACGAAGCATTAGAGAAGAAGAAAACTATATAGGATCTGACTTCAGAAGAGCTAAACTTGAGTTTTCTAAAAATTGCACAGGTGGTCCAACATTCAGAATTTTCGGATGTTATTCAAAAATTGCATAAAGGTACCACCCTACCCGCAAACTTGCAAAAACTCAACCCGTTTTTGCATGAGTACTCGGTTACGTCGCTGTCATTCAAATTAATCCGAGTAGGAGGTCGCCTATTAAATGCACCTCTCCCATACGATGCCAAATTTCCGCTTTTATTAAATAAAAGTTTGCACTTCGTTATAACGTATTTACGGTTCCTGCATATTCGAAATCACCACGCTGGGGCAAAAGCGTTGGTTGCACTTCTTCGAGAACGCATATGGCTAATTAATGCCAGAGAAGCTTGCAGTAGAACCGTAAGAAATTGTACACACTGCTTTCATTACAAGCCGAAGTTGCAAACCCAAACAATGGGAAATTTGCCAGTTGAAAAACTTCTGATATGTGGCGTAGATTTTTGTGGTCCCATATATACAACGTTAAAAATACGTGGTCGACCACCCGTAAAAACTTATATAGCAGTTTTCGTTTGCTTCACTTCAAAAGCAGTACATTTGGAACTAGTCTCGGACCTATCTACTAATTCCTTTATTTTCGCCCTCAAAAGGTTCATTGGTCGCCGAGGGATGCCACAAAAAATATTCAGCGGCAACGCAACCAATTTTGTTGGCGCCGACCGCAAGCTGCGAGAGCTGAAGGAGGTCTTTCTAGCGCAAGCTCCAGAGCTAATGGGATTCGCAGCCGAAGAAGGATTCAGCATGGGCTTTATACCACCAAGGGCGCCGAACTTCGGAGGATTATGGGAGGCGGCGGTGAAGTCCGCCAAGCATCTGGTCGTTCGCGCACTCAGCAATGCTCTACTAACGACGGAAAAGCTCTCAACGCTATTGGCCGAAGTGGAGGCCATCCTCAACTCTCGCCCCCTAGTACCTCTGAGCCAAGACCCCAACGACGGCGAGGCGTTAACACCAGCGCATCTATTAATAGGATGCTCCCTGCGGGCATTACCCCCAGAGAAGGTGCCAATGGACCCAGTTCGTTGTTGCGAGAGATGGCAACTTGTTTGCTGTCTCAAGCAACAGTTCAAGTATTCCTGATGGGCCTTCAGGAGCGCAACAAGTTGCTGCACCCCAAACGCAATATGCAGCTCAACGACCTCGTTCTCGTCCACGGGGACAACGTTCCGCCGCAGCAGTGGCTACTAGGGCGCGTCGTTGCAACCGTCGAAGGGCAAGACGGCAAGGTGCGAGTCGCAGACATAGCAACCAAGACGGGCATGATTAAGCGTCCCATCCACAAACTGGCCGTCCTTCCACTTGATATTGAAGGAATCAGATCCTGTTAAGAATGCCGGTGTTGCGTCAAGCGACAAAATATATATTTAAACCTAAAACTAAAATTAAGTAAATTGAATTAGAAAAATTATAAAATATTGAATTATATTATTGTAAAATTACCTTAATAATCCAATTGTAATACTAATATATTACTCACCTTACTTACCTCAACGTAATCTTTTACAATAGTTAACGAAAGTTAAAGCATAGTATACTTACCCCTTTTTCTGTAATTCATATTAACATTACCACTAGTTTAAGCCTGTTTTGAGCCTGTTTTGAGCCTGTAGCTCCTGCAAGTGTATTTTGATTTGTATCGTTATTAACCATTTTTGTATTTTTTTTTAAATTAATGAAATAATAAATATTATTTTTATTTACTAGAATTAATTTTGAATATATGTTTAAATTGTTAGTTACTATTATAAATAGCGCTTTTTATTGAGTAAAATATTTGGTGTCCGATTGTTTTGTATTTAGGACACCCTAATACGTGGACTTGTATGTACATGCTATGTACGTACTCATATTTTGTGCAATTGAGAGCTCGTTAAAGAGATCAATTCGATTTGTACCTAAGTATGCACGAAATGTTTGTGCTAATATATGTACATATGTATGTGTGTTAAATTTATTTTTTTCTTTTGTACAATCCTGTTTGTTTTTGTTTGATAAAAAATTTGCGGGATGTTTGCCAATGTGGGCTTTGAGTATAGTTATGTAATGTATAGGAATGTATGTGCAATTTTAGATGTACCAATAATATATTTATGTGTATATACATAGTGTTCATAAACTTATTTATATTTAGTGAAACTTATTTTGTTTTTGGTACTCGCTCCAATTAAGGTATTTTGTGAGTTTAATTACGAGAACTTTTTCTTTGAAAATTAAATAAGATATAATAATTTGACATGTCGTACTCAGTGTAGGGTATGCTATCATAGGTTGTTTATATCCCTTATAATATAATTATATGTGCAATATACAAATGTATGTATACATATACACCCAACTCTTTTTTTACACGGTTTCTTTTTAAACTTTTGAAAAAATCATTAATTATTAAAATCATCAATTTTTAATCTAGTACGGTTTCAAAATCACTGTCTTGTAATTATGTTTGTTTTTACCACACTTAGCACCATTGCTGAAAGAACATACATAGTAGAAACTGGGAAATCCCCTTATTCCATAACTCTTACCTACACATTTTGTTCGCACGAATTTACATTGCTGAAATGGATATCTCCAGCGACGATACCGACTTTAGTCCAGTTCGTCGCAAACAATTGCGCTAGTTATCAAGTAGCGACGAATAATTATGTAGCTATGTAAATATTTTTTCCTTATTCCTATTCCAATTTTTCTGTTCTTAATTCTGGATTAACAGATTTTTTTTGTTTTTTGCTTAATCTATCAATTCTGTATGAATTATGTATTTTAAGTTGTAATGCTCATTAAAATGCCATATGAATATATAATTTGTATGCATACAAGTATATAAAATTTTATAGTTTTCAAAATTTTTTACACGGTTTTTCGAAGTGAATATAGTTCTTTATTTCATCTTACACGGTTTTCAGATGACATGGAACGTATCCCCCATTTTAATATAGAAAATGCCTTTTTTTACACGGTTTTTTTTACATGGATTTCTGAGGAACGTATCTACCGTGTAAAAAAAGAGTTGGGTGTACATATATGTTCGCACTAGGAAGAGAGCGCGAAAGCGAAGTGGGAAATGTGCAGGTATGCTCTCTTATGCACTTTTTAAATATATAATGGACATAATACGCTCACTCTGTTTTCCAAAAAGGGTTTTTGGGGATAGTGCCGATGTATATATGTATGTATGTGTCTACGGGTATTCAGGTCGTTGATTCCAACTCCCTCTCCTTCGCTTCCTGTTGGTTGTTTTTGGTTTTAGTATGTTTCTTGTTTTTTTATTTATTCTAGTTTGGTTTTTAAAATTCGCGCCCGTTTCTTTGTTTTTATTTATGTTTTGTTATAGCGTTTCGCGCCCGATTTTCTATGTGTTGTTTTGATTTTTTTTGGTTTTTGCAAATAATGTTATTGTTTTATGTATACACTAGCTGACCCCACAGCCGTTGCTCTGCGTGAAATTATGTGTTTTGAAATGAAAAGAAAGTTAAATTTATCATTTAATTTTTTTATATTTTTTTTCAATGTAACGCAGCTTGATAAACAACATTTTTTGGTTTCTGTTCCGTTGTACAGAAAAGATGGTTTTCCAACTCGTTAGCACGCCACTTCGCACATAGGAGCATTTACCCTCAAAAACCGGACAAAATTATTTTAAGTGATTTTATGGATGAAAATACGTGATCGAATATAATAATGCAATATATTAAAATAAAACAAGTAAGGAAGGGCTAATTTCGGATGCAACCGAACATTTTATATTGAATATATATTTAAATAAAATGATAAAATAAAATTATAATAATAAAAAAAAAAGAATTCCTCCGTGTGTGTTGTTACAAAGCCTCTTCTGATTCATCAGAATGTTCAGGCAACCCTGTTTCAGTGTCGACGTGGACCTCTGGTTCCTGTAACTCGAAGAGCTTTATAGTTTCACTCAAGAAGGGTTGGCTTTTGCTTCGTTGACGTTTTCGCTGGCAACTTAAAAATGGATCAGATGTGTGAAGAAGCCTGTTTAAAACGTCTTGGTTGCACTGAACCCGTGAAAATTTTCTTGCAAAGTCTTGTCGATATAGACGATAATGCTTGTTTCGAGCCTCCGCTGCCTCTTCTGATAGCTGACCGATAGGTAAGATAGCGTGCTTTATGATTGTTGGGCCATGTGCAAGTATTTTATGAAGAGTGGGCGTCATTGGATGCCAGGAGTAGTAATTTCAGCAGCTAAATCTGGATTGCTGAAGAATCTTCGAGATGTGTTACCCGAATTAGAATTTCCGAAACCAGCTTTTAGCATGTCTATTAATAGTCCAGTCCTTTCCCTGTATACTTTTTGGATTCTTTCTTTATTTTATTTCACAAGTTTTTTCGCTTCTGTGGTTCGGACTTGCCATTTCTTCAAAGGAAGTTTATAAGCAAGGTGTAATATGGTTTCAAATAAACGGATTCTAGCGTGGAGAATTGACAAACCAAATTTTAATGACTTGGGATCTTCCTCAGTAGTACTTTCAAAGTTATTGAAACTTTTTGACGTTTTCCCACATATGTAACATCTCATGGTAGAAGTGGTATCGGTAGCCGCATTTCAAACTTTTGCGTCAACCATTGTTGGAAGCAATGCATGTCGCATGAAAATATCTCGTATTGGATTGGGTATTTTGGTCACCAGCAATCGTTTTGCCTGATTCTCTACGTATAATATCTCTTATTTTGTGACGTTGACAGTTTCATGCAGAAATCGAATTCGAATTGGCCGGCAGAAACGAATAGATGAAGGTGTAGGATTTTGCCACAGAACTTTTTTGGTGTCACCTATATGTAATTGCAACCTCAAGGGAACCAATGAACTCTGAAATATGTTGGAGTCGTCATCGTCAGGAGAGCTAAAGAGCGACTATTTTTGTTGATATGCAACTTGATGTGAACCATCGCAACCCCATTTTGAAATAAGTTCGAGATTCTCTAATTCGGCTACCGTGCAGTTTTGAAGAACCTCCTCAGTATAAAGACATAAAAAACTCTATCTGGAAAAAAATAATTAAAAATTATGGGGGAAAGATGTGGTACTCGATCAAAGGTCATTGTATAGCTTAAGGTTGCCGTTATACAATATTCAAACATTAGCTTGGATATATGTGGATAAAAAAAGTTGCATACGTTAAAAATTTGAAAATAAAGAGAACACAAACATTTTATATGAGTTTTCAAAACCCCGTACAACGTATTAGCTAAACGCAAACCAAGTATTAAATTGCATAAAATAAACATACATACCATCTAAATTAAAGTCCATTCATCAGCAATCGTGTTTTCCTCTGCAAACCACGTTAAATCACTATTTATATTGTATTTATTATTTAAATTGAAAACATAAAAATGATAACACCGTATCACTTCGATTAAACTTGTTGTAGTTAACCGTATTAGAATATTTTTCGCAATTCTTAATTAAAATTGTGACATATCAAGGGTTGTTATAATCAAAGTACTGTCAATTATTTGATTGTTTACATTGACTTTTGTCCGCCTGCAATGATCCAGGCGAATCACTGTGCGACGGTGTGAAAAACATAACATTTCCAAATTTATGCCTCACACTATGCGACTATCTTTAGGTGATTGTCATCTCACATGCAATTTTCACTGGAAACGAAATACGTTTGAACTGAAATGGGAAATCGTTAGAACTCAAGGGAATTCGTAGAATCAAGCATTCTGTCCCTTGTATTCGATAGGTGCGTCACAATCAGTCGGGTTCCATTACACAGTTTCGTGGCATGATGATTGCGAAACATAATAACGACCGATCCTACTTTGAGACGCAAATGATGCGGTGTCATACCAAGCCTGTCCAAAGAATTTAGAAATACCACTATATAATAACTATACAATAACTCAAATAAAGTTGAACCGCGTACATTAATCAATAGCAACCGAAGGTAGAAGCAGTCGTCGTTTTTCGAGTGGATTGTGTAAATTCGTCCTAATGCATTAGTGGAGAACACATCTGGATTTCAATCTACTGGTTGGACTTGCTTTCTGCGTAACTATTTCTTCGACGATGCATTCCATGTATAATATCAGGGTATTTCCGAATAGAGCAACGTTCTCGCAAACGGATCGCTGACGAAAGTTGAGAAAAAACTCGTTAATGTTAATTTTGTTGCTGGCGGTGTTTCCACTGGCTGTACTGTATTCTTTGAGTTGAAATAATCATTAATATAAACACATAAATAGCATGGTTTGAATTTGGTTAGCATTTTCATTAATGTTTAAAATGAAAAAAGTTGTTGTAGTGACATAACTACAATAGTTGGACCGTGCTACCGCGGAGTTTTTTGTAGACATTATGATGTTCTTCAATATTGTTGTACATTATTTTGTTCTATCGCTAATAGTTTCGGCAGCGCATTCGACGAAAGACATTTTAAGACTCATTTTTCTACACCATTGTTCAGTTACATTGTTCAAATTTTACCAAGGATCCCTAATTTTTTCAAAATGAAATGTAGCCTATGTCAAATTGGAAGAATTTAGCATTCTATTGGTGACAGAATTTTCTACATCGGCCTAGTACTTTTGGAGCCTATTCATTACAAACATACAAAAATAGGTACAAATCTTTCCTCTTTATAATATTAGTGTAGATATGTGTACGTATATATTTTATATCTTTTTGTTGCCGCTCTACTTTTGTTTTTTATATACGTATTTATGTAAATATATTTTTTTTTGTTTTGTGTCACTGCACTATGTTGATGTTTTTGGTAGTTAGATACAAATGTGTATGTACATATGTAAATATATTTCGTTGTTATATGTATGTAATTTTTTTGGTATCACTGCGCTCTGTTTTTTTATTTGTAAAGAGCACTGCAAATATATTTTGTTGTTTTTTTATCGTCACCTCATTGCACTTTTGTTTTTCTCCCGGCACTTTAGGGTTTATATTTCACTTTTTAATCGCATTCCGTTTGGTTTTTGTTCTTTTTATAAATTTTTTTTTAGTTAAAATCCGAAGGTGCCTTTCGGTAAGGCTCGAAGGGAGTGTATATTCAATATACTGTGGAGCACACACTACTGCTTTAATTAAATAAAAACCTACACTACACTACAGCACCTCCGAGCGTTCTACAGGAGTATGTTCCCATGTTGAAACCTTCGGTTAGTCGTCCTTTCGTTGAATTATCGAGCATTACCCCTGTCGGCCAGCTCATCAAGCTCTTCGTACTCACGCATTTCAACCTCTTTCTTTTTCTGTCTACAAATGCGTCTCGCTTCCATTTTCAACTCTCGGTATCTATCCCATCCCGCACGTGTTGTGGTCGATCGTAACGATGCGAGGTAGGCAGCCTGTTTTCTCTCCGCTGTGACACGGCACTCCTCGTCGTACCAGCTGTTCTTTTGCACTTTCCGAAAACCAATGGCTTCGGTTGCAGCTGTACGTAAGGAATTTGAAATGCCGTCCCACAGTTCCCTTATACCGAGTTGTTGATGAGTGCTCTCAGAGAGCAGGAGTGCAAGCCGAGTAGAAAATCGTTCGGCTGTCTGTTGTGATTGCAGCTTCTCGACGTCGAACCTTCCTTGTGTTTGGTGGCGCGCGTTTTTTGCTGCACAGAGGCGGATACGAATCTTAGCTGCAACAAGATAGTGGTCCGAGTCGATGTTAGGACCTCGGAGCGCACGCACATCTAAAACACTGGAGACCTGTCTTCCGTCTATCACAACATGGTCGATCTGGTTGGTAGTTTTTCGGTCCGGAGACAGCCAGGTAGCTTGATGAATCTTTTTATGCTGGAATCTAGTAATACATAGAACCATATTTCGGGCCCCGGCGAAGTCAATCAGCCTCAACCCATTTGGGGAAGTTTCGTCGTGGAGGCTGAATTTACCGACCGTAGTGCCAAAGATACCTTCTTTGCCCACCTTGGCGTTAAAGTCGCCAAGCACGATTTTGACATCGTGGCGGGGGCAGCTCTCATAAGCGCGCTCCAAGCGCTCATAAAATGTATCTTTGGTCACCTCGTCCTTCTCTTCCGTCTGGGCGTGGGCGCAAATCAGCGATATGTTGAAGAACCTCGCTTTGATGCGGATTGTGGCTAGAAGCTCATTCACCGGAGTGAATGATAGTACTCGGCGACGGAGTCTCTCTCCCACCACGAATTCAACACCAAACTTGCGCTCCTTTATATGGCCACTGTAGTAATTGTCACAAGGACCTATTCGTCTCTGTCCTTGTCCCGTCCATCGCATTTCTTGGACGGCGGTGATGTCAGCCTTTATTTTCGCGAGGACATCAACCAGCTGGGCAGCGGCACCTTCCCAATTAAGGGTCCGGACATTCCAGGTGCATGCCATCAAATCGTAGTCCTTATTTCGTTTGCCATGGTCGTCATCAAAAGGGGGGTCTCTCATCCGAGGCTTGTTGCTTCCTTTCATTGGGGGTGTTTTTTTACGTGGCGGGTCCCAAACCCAAGTTTCGAGCCAATTGTTAATTTGAGAAATTGTTGTGTTGGTTACCGAAACTATATCCTCTATATGCTTAGCTATTACCACCACGGCAATGTCGTCTGCAAACCCAATTATATGTACGTTTTCCGGTACTTTGAGTCGTAGTACTCCATCATACATTATATTCCAGAGGAGGGGCCCGAGTACAGATCCCTGTGGCACTCCCCCGGAGATTTTGTATTTTTTGTAGCCCTGGTTTGTGTTGTAGCATAGGGTCCTTTCGTTGAAGTAACTGACTATCAGGTTGTAGAGATATGCCGGTACCGAGAAGTTTTTTAGCGCACTTAGTATACTTGGCCAAGATGCCGTATTGAAGGCATCCATACAATATTTGATGGTGCCACCTTTCCATCTTTTCCCACTAATGGCATTTTCCGCCAGTGTCTTCACTAGGGTCACCGCTTCGATTGTTGATCTTGCCTTCCTAAATCCAAATTGGTTTGGGGATAAGCCGCCGGCGTCGTCAATGGCCTTACTTAAGCGTTGATAGATGATTCGCTCAAGAATTTTTCCCGCAGAGTCCAACATGCAGAGTGGTCGGTAGTGGGACGGGTCTGTCAGAGCTTTGTTTGGTTTAGGCAGTAATATTAGGTGTTGCCTTTTCCAGATTTTTGGGAAACAGCCATTCTGCATGCATAAATTATACAGTGCTCTAAAAGGGTCTATGTTCCTAACAATCGCTGCTTTAAGCGCTATATTAGGGATTCCATCTGGTCCAGAGGCTTTACCTGGGTCAAGCCGGTCGCATGCCCTCTATAACCTCTTCGTTCGTTACTTCTGGTAATAACTCTCTTTGTTGCACCACCGCGATCTCTCGAGGTAGTTGGGGTCGGGTCGGGAAAAGAACTGAAACAATTCTGTCAAGGGTTGTTGAGGAAGTAGGCATTTGACCTCGAATGCGTAGTTTCTCCATTACGGTCTTGTATGCGAGCCCCCTGGCATTGTTTTCTGCATCGTCACAGAGTTTGAGAAAACATTCCTGTTTACTTTTTTTTATAGTCTGTTTCAAAAGCTTCCTCTTGGCCTTGAAACTTGCTTGTAGAGAGTTGTAATCACAGGTACCACGAGACCTTTGGTATAAGCGTCTTACTTTTTGGCATTCTTTCCGCAGTTTAGCAATTGAGTCGTTCCACCAGTAAACGGGGGGATGATTATTACGCCGTGGAAGCTTTGACATTGTTATTTCGCATGCACTCTTAATGCGGCTCATAATCAATGCAGTCGCCTGGTTAACCGACCGCAAGTTGTCAGGAAGAGTAGAGGGTCCAAAGGCTTCTTCGGAAAGTCTGGGTCAAATGTTTTGGGTCGCCATGAACTTCTTGTTAGGGTCTGTAAGTGGAGCCGTGTTTGCGGAGCATTTACCTCAAATATAATTGCATAGCGATCGCTGAAAGTGTACTGATTGCTAATTTGCCATTGCGATCTGCGAACTAGGCTTGAGTTTACGAAAGTAAGATCGATCACTGATTGTCGGCCGCCTTTGTTGAACGTACATTGGTTCCTTGTATTGAGTAGCTCAAGATCAAGGGAAGCAAAAGCTTCTAGTAAGGCTTTGCCCCTACTATTAGTTCTTTTGCATCCCCATTCAATAGCCCAGGCATTAAAATCGCCATCAGTTTAGTTCTACCTCGGGCATCGGTCACAATGCTGTCGATAATATTCTTAAATTCTTGAACATTGATGCTGGGGGGTAGATAGCACCTATATATATGTATGTCGCTAACTTTAGCTCGAACAATACCGTTGAAAGAGCATGTAGACTCCAGTTGAGGGAAACTAGGGTTACATTTCCATACAGCAGCCTTATTTTTTGTGTCACTTAACCTGTTTACACTCCGCCCGGTTTTGCATGGTTCGCTGAGTAATGCCAAGTCGATCTGCTTTTCAGCGATCGTTTGTTTTAGCAGGTCCTGTGCCGCTTGACAATGGTTAAGGTTGAGTTGTAATAATCTCATACGACCTGTTGTGCTGCCTTCTTATATACCGGGCACCTGACGCTTCCAGTGAAATGCTCAGTTTCTTTGGATCCTGCCTTCAGGCAGAGTAAACATTTCGGCTTATTGGTGCAGTCCTTGGCCTGATGTTCACCTTCGCCACATCTTCTACAGATCCTAGACCTATACTCGTTTGTGCACACTTTCGCTGTGTGTCCATAGTCAAGACACTTGAAGCAACGCTGCGGTTGCCTATGTTCCCGAATACGGCAGATTACCCACCCGACTTTCAGCTTCCTACTTTGTAGAAGCTGTCTAGTTGCCGCAACCGGGAGTTTTATGAGTGCAGTTTGCGTGTCTCCGTACGCCTTTCTTATGCCCTTAATTGCTGAGGTCGTCAACTTCTTGTTACCCAACTCTCTTTGCAGAGCATAGAGAACCTCTTCCTTAATGGTGATTTCATCCAAGTCTTTACACTCAAGTAGGATCTCCTGGGTCAACAATTTAACGTTTGCTTGGTCACCAAGGCATTTCTTCATAATTTCGTGCGAGTTATAGTTTCCGAAAAAAAAGGAGCTTAGGCTTTTTTTTTCTACGACCGCCTTTATTGAATTGAATCTTAAGACTGACTAACTCTATATTCCTTATTAGTTTACATACTCCTTATTCTAATGCTAACTGTACTGACATTCTTAGTTAGTTAGCTTCTAATATTAGGCTTAACTGTATTATCGTTCGACATTAGCTTATTTACTTATATATACTTATTTATATATATATATGTATGTATACATTTATGTTTTTAGTTGAGATGGCGTTAGCAGACCCGAAATACGCTCACTCTCTTATTCCGCAACTAAGCCTAATGTGGAACCTAATTTTATGTTAGTGAGCTATTAAGCATTTACTATATATCGGGTGATTTTTTTGAGGTTAGGATTTTCATGCATTAGTATTTGACAGATCACGTGGGATTTCAGACATGGTGTCAAAGAGAAAGATGCTCAGTATGCTTTGACATTTCATCATGAATAGACTTACTAACGAGCAACGCTTGCAAATCATTGAATTTTATTACCAAAATCAGTGTTCGGTTCGAAATGTGTTTCGCGCTTTACGTCCGATTTATGGTCTACATAATCGACCAAGTGAGCAAACAATTAATGCGATTGTGACCAAGTTTCGCACTCAGTTTACTTTATTGGACATTAAACCAACCACACGAATGCGTACAGTGCGTACAGAAGAGAATATTGCGTCTGTTTCTGAGAGTGTGGCTGAAGACCGTGAAATGTCGATTCGTCGCCGTTCGCAGCAATTGGGTTTGTGTTATTCGACCACATGGAAGATTTTACGCAAAGATCTTGGTGTAAAATGGAAGAACTGAACTTGTTGACATGTGGTTTCAAACAAGATGGCGC
>NW_026089622.1:34798337-34903908 GCF_024586455.1 Bactrocera neohumeralis
CTAACCACAACTCTCAATAAATCCACACCGCTAACAGTTCTGAAGAAGGGCAAGTCTCTTCCTTGGTAGAACAGCGAGCTCAAGAATTTGAGAACAGAACTAATGAAAGCTTTCAATGAGAGTTTTACAAAGCCATACAAAGATACTATGAAAAGATACAAAAAGCTGTCAGGAAAGCTAAAAACGACTCATGGCGATCTTTCTGCACATCGATAGAAAGTTGCAGAGAAACCGCAAACTGAGCAAAATGCTATTCAAACACCATACTAATATCGGCTACATTAGGGCGCAGGGAAATGATTGGACCTCCTCGGCAAAGGAGTCTCTGGAGGCACTTAATACAACGCACTTCCCCGGTAGCCAGCAAACACCTTTAACGAGGGTTCAACCAGAACCACCGATAAACGCAGCTAATTACCAAGGCCAGATAGTAGACAAAAGCAAAATCAAATAAAATATGCCATAAATAGTTTTTCACCATTTAAAGCGGCAGTTCCTGACGGGATTATGCCCATAATGCTGCAAAAGCTGGTAGAACCAATGGTTCAAAGGCTTAAAGATATACTATATACATAGCTAGCATTCAACTATCTTACATCCCAAGAAGTTGAAAGATTTAAAGTTGTGTTTCTTCCAAAGCCAGACAGAAGAAACACGAAAACGCTACGGATTTTAGACCTATAAACCTCGCTTCTTTTATGTTGAAGGTGCTAAAAAGGCCCAACATGCGTACATAAAGTTCCGATCAACCGGAACCGCCCTTCACGAGGTGATAAGTGCAATTGAAAAATCACTACACTACAAACAATACACCATGGCTGCTTTTCTAGACATAGCGGGCGCCTTCAATAACATAGAAGTAAATGCTATAATTAACTCTCTGACACATGGTGGCATAGACGACACTCTGTGCAGATGGATACTATCGATGCTTGAGAATAGAAAGATTATTGCATCAAACGGCGCTGAAACACAACAAGGAGGGGACGCCTCAAGGAGGTTCTCTCCCCGCTTCTATGGGTTGTAGCGCTGAACGAATTACTACTCCAACTAAACGGTGGGGGAGTGAAAGCAGTAGCTTATGCAGACGATATAGTATTGTTGGTTTCAGGAATGTTTCCTTCAACAGTCAGCGAGATTATGGAAAGAGCACTTCGTAGGTTAAACCTATGGGCTAAAAACAATGGTCTAGGAGTTAACCCGAACAAAACAGATCTGATGCTATTCAAAAGCAGAACCAAAATACCTCAGTTTCAACTTCCGGTACTAAACGGTACAACGCTCTCTCTACCCCACATCTTAATATATGGGGGTGGAGATTGACACCAAACTGTCCTGGAAAATAAATATATAAATATAGAAAAAATGGCCTACTATACTTGCAAGAGAATCGTCAGCAAGAATTGGGGCCTCAAACCTAGCATAATCATGTGGATGTATACGGCTGTTATAAGACCTATACTTACATATGGAGCTCTGGTATGGTGGCCAGCGCTAAACAAACAATACGACATTACAAAATTAAATGGAATGCAAAGAGCAGCATGTGCTTGTGTTACTGGTGCAATCAGGTCATGTCCGACTGACGGCTCAATGTGGTCCTGCATCAACTACCCATGGATATCTTTATTCACAAAACAGCAGCATTTGCGGCTATAAGAATAAAAGAACTGGGTGGTTGGAACCAGCAGAACTACGGACATAGTATAATCTTAAATAAGCTCACCATCAATAAATCAGACTACTTTATCCCAAAGCTGGATTTCAATAGAGACTTCCAGGTGAGGATACCATCTAAACGAGAATGGAGAAGAGGCTCAATAGGGGATCTCAGTCTATACCCACGGGTCCAAAATGGAGTGCGGAGTAGGCACGGGGGTATTATCCGCTGATCTAGGCATTTCTCTCTCTATACGTCTACCGAACTCAGCTAGCATCTTCGAATCGGAAGTGCTGGGCATAGAAAAAGCCTGCGAAGTTCTATTAGAAAACAACGAGAATATACATAAAGCAACTATATTTACGGATAGCCAGGCGGCGCTCTTGGCTTTGTCTTCGCCCATGACAAATTCCAGTATAGTCCACAACTGCAAGAAAGCACTAAGCTCAATAAAAGACAAGCTCCAACTAGACGTGATCTTGGTTCCCGGTCACAGGAACATTTTCGGTAACGAAAAAGCAGACGAGTTGGCAAAAGCAGGCGTTTTCCTTAACGAAGCCGAGGCGGAGCTAATACCAAGCCCGCTAGGATCGATCAAAAGAGAGATCAATGGACAATTTCAACAAGTTGCAAAAAACAGATGGAAGAACATTACAAAATGCATCATAACCAAACATTTATGACCAACATATGACAGGAAAAGGACCAACGACTTATTAAATAGGACAAGGTCTACAGAGTAACAGCTACCACAGCACGGCACTGGCCGTTTAGAGAACATGCGGCCAAAATGGGTATGCCCTACAACAACAACTGCCGAGGAGGCGGAATAGCAGGGAACAGGGAAACAGTTTTCCACTTTCTCTGTGAATGCCCAGCCCTAGCACAGATCCGAAAACACTTGGAATCCATCTAGCACCAAACCTTGAATGGATTTCTACTAAAAGCATATCAGACATAAGTAGTTTCGTCGAAACCTCAAAATGGTTTGAGAGAGAAAGTGAAACGTGATAGCAGATACAGAAGGTTCTACGAATAGTGCATCAAAATGGCACATCAAGTGTTAATTGAGCCCGATAGACAACAGGGCTGCACTCCTACCTACCTACCTACCTGCAACATGAAGGCGAAAGCAGTAAGCGAATTAGCAATAGAAATTCAAATCAATATATAATAGTTTACAAAAAACTAAAAAACACGCTTTTAAAAAAGCGTAGGTTGGTTTGTGAGATATTTTTCATATATCGAGCAGTTTGATGTGCTTCAAAAGCGTGTTTTTAGCTTTTTTTAAATTATATTCATTTGAATTTCTATTGCTAATTCGCTTACTGCTTTCGCCTTCATGTTGCAGGTAGGTAGGTAGGTAGGAGTGCAGCCCTGTTGTCTATCGGGCTCAATTAACACTTGATGTGCCATTTTGATGCACTATTCGTAGAACCTTCTGTATCTGCTATCACGTTTCACTTTCTCTCTCAAACCATTTTGAGGTTTCGACGAAACTACTTATGTCTGATATGCTTTTAGTAGAAATCCATTCAAGGTTTGGTGCTAGATGGATTCCAAGTGTTTTCGGATCTGTGCTAGGGCTGGGCATTCACAGAGAAAGTGGAAAACTGTTTCCCTGTTCCCTGCTATTCCGCCTCCTCGGCAGTTGTTGTTGTAGGGCATACCCATTTTGGCCGCATGTTCCCCAAATGGCCAGTGCCCTGTTGTGGTAGCTGTTACTCTGTAGACCTTGTCCTATTTAATAAGTCGTTGGTCCTTTTCCTGCCATATGTTGGTCATAAATGTTTGGTTATGATGCATTTTGTAATGTTCTTCCATCTGTTTTTTGCAACTTGTTGAAATTGTCCATTGATCTCTCTTTTGATCGATCCTAGCGGGCTTGGTATTAGCTCCGCCTCGGCTTCGTTAAGGAAAACGCCTGCTTTTGCCAACTCGTCTGCTTTTTCGTTACCGAAAATGTTCCTGTGACCGGGAACCAAGATCACGTCTAGTTGGAGCTTGTCTTTTATTGAGCTTAGTGCTTTCTTGCAGTTGTGGACTATACTGGAATTTGTCATGGGCGAAGACAAAGCCAAGAGCGCCGCCTGGCTATCCGTAAATATAGTTGCTTTATGTATATTCTCGTTGTTTTCTAATAGAACTTCGCAGGCTTTTTCTATACCCAGCACTTCCGATTCGAAGATGCTAGCCGAGTTCGGTAGACGTATAGAGAGAGAAATGCCTAGATCAGCGGATAATACCCCCGTGCCTACTCCGCACTCCATTTTGGACCCGTGGGTATAGACTGAGATCCCCTATTGAGCCTCTTCTCCATTCTCGTTTAGATGGTATCCTCACCTGGAAGTCTCTATTGAAATCCAGCTTTGGGATAAAGTAGTCTGATTTATTGATGGTGAGCTTATTTAAGATTATACTATGTCCGTAGTTCTGCTGGTTCCAACCACCCAGTTCTTTTATTCTTATAGCCGCAAATGCTGCTGTTTTGTGAATAAAGATATCCATGGGTAGTTGATGCAGGACCACATTGAGCCGTCAGTCGGACATGACCTGATTGCACCAGTAACACAAGCACATGCTGCTCTTTGCATTCCATTTAATTTTGTAATGTCGTATTGTTTGTTTAGCGCTGGCCACCATACCAGAGCTCCATATGTAAGTATAGGTCTTATAACAGCCGTATACATCCACATGATTATGCTAGGTTTGAGGCCCCAATTCTTGCTGACGATTCTCTTGCAAGTATAGTAGGCCATACATACTTTATTTATTCTTTTTTCTATATTTATTTTCCAGGACAGTTTGGTGTCAATCTCCACCTCTAAGTATTTAGCTGTGGGGGATAGAGTGTGTGTTGTACCGTTTAGTACCGGAAGTTGAAACTGAGGGATTTTGGTTCGGTTTGTGAATAGCATCAATTTTGTTTTGTTCGGGTTAACTCCTAGACCATTGTTTTTAGCCCATAGGTGTAACCTACGAAGTGCTCTTTCCATAATCTCGCTGACTGTTGAAGGAAACATTCCTGAAACCAACAATACTATATCGTCTGCATAAGCTACTGCTTTCACTCCCCCACCGTTTAGTTGGAGTAGTAATTCGTTCAGCGCTACAACCCATAGAAACGGGGAGAGGACACCTCCTTGAGGCGTCCCTTTACTCACATAACTTGTTTGTGTTTCAGCGCCGTTTGATGCAATAATCTTTCTATTCTCAAGCATCGATAGTATCCATCTGCACAGAGTGTCGTCTATGCCACCATGTGTCAGAGAGTTAATTATAGCATTTACTTCTATGTTATTGAAGGCGCCCGCTATGTCTAGAAAAGCAGCCATGGTGTATTGTTTGTAGTGTAGTGATTTTTCAATTGCACTTATCACCTCGTGAAGGGCGGTTTCGGTTGATCGGAACTTTATGTACGCATGTTGGGCCTTTTTAGCACCTTCAACATAAAAGAAGCGAGGTTTATAGGTCTAAAATCCGTGGCGTTTTCGTCTGTTCTTCTGTCTGGCTTTGGAAGAAACACAACTTTAAATCTTTTCAACTTCTTGGGATGTAAGATAGTTGAATGCTAGCTATGTATATAGTATATCTTTAAGCCTTTGAACCATTGGTTCTACCAGCTTTTGCAGCATTATGGGCATAATCCCGTCAGGAACTGCCGCTTTAAATGGTGAAAAACTATTTATGGCATATTTTATTTGATTTTGCTTTTGTCTACTATCTGGCCTTGGTAATTAGCTGCGTTTATCGGTGGTTCTGGTTGAACCCTAGTTAAAGGTGTTTGCTGGCTACCGGGGAAGTGCGTTGTATTAAGTGCCTCCAGAGACTCCTTTGCCGAGGAGGTCCAATCATTTCCCTGCGCCCTAATGTAGCCGATATTAGTATGGTCTTTGAATAGCATTTTGCTCAGTCTTGCGGTTTCTCTGCAACTTTCTATCGATGTGCAGAAAGATCGCCATGAGTCGTTTTTAGCTTTCCTGACAGCTTTTTTGTATCTTTTCATAATATCTTTATATGGCTGCCAGATTTTGGTTCTAAAACTCTCATTGAAAGCTTTCCTTAGTTGTTTTCTCAAATTCTTGAGCTCGCTGTTCTACCAAGGAAGAGACTTTCCCTTCTTCAGAACTGTTAGCGGTGTGGATTTATTGAAAGTTGTGGTTAGGTTTTTTTCCTATTTCTCTACTTCAGAATTTAGTTTTTTCAAGGTATTTTTTGCTATACTGGTAAATTTTTCCCACGCTGTTCTTCTAGGGTTCCGATATATGAGGGGAGTACTGTGTTTCTCGCGGATAATGAAGAGTATCCAGGAGTGATATGCCCTTGTTGCATATACTTAGATTACTATGCAGAATATACTGCAAGAGTGACTAACCTCTGTTGTTTATACTAGAGCTACCCCATACAGTGTACCTTGAGTTTGTATCACACCCTATTAGGACATCTTCCTTCCCGTTTTCCTCTACTAGTCTGGTGAGCGGTGCCGGTGGTATGTCCTCGTCATGGGCCAAGTAGGCCGAGACAAAGAAGAAGGGATTTTCCTTCTGTTCTACCTTTACCACTGTGCCCGAGATAACAACAACGTGCCAGTCGTTTCTTCTTTTCGCTACGTGGTGCCAATTGGATATTCCAAGCGAAGCCAGGTCCTTCTCCACTTGGTCCTTCCAACGGAGTGGAGGTCTTCCTCTTCCTCTGCTTCCCCCGGCGGGTATTGCGTCGAATACTTTCAGAGCTAGAGTGTTTTCATCCATCCGGACAACATGACCTAGCCAGCGTAGCCGCTGTGTTTTAATTCGCTGAATTATGTCAATGTCGTCATATATCTCGTAGCTCATCGTTCCATCGAATGCGATATTCGCCGTGGCCAACGCGCAAAGGACCATAAATCTTTCGCAGAACTTTTCTCTCGAAAACTCGCAACGTCGACTCATCAGTTGTTGACATCGTCCAAGCCTCTGCACCATATAGCAGGACGGGAATTATGAGCGAATTATAGAGTTTGGCTTTTGTTCGTCGAGAGAGGACTTTACTTTTCAATTGCCTACTCAGTCCGAAGTAGCACCTGTTGGCAAGAGCAATCCTGCGTTGGATTTTCAGGCTGACATTATTGGTGGTGTTAATGCTGGTTCCTAAATAGACGAAATTATCTACAACATCAAAATTATGACTGTCAAGAGTGACGTGAGAGCCAACTCGCGAGTGCGACGACTGTTTGTTTGATGACAGGAGATATTTCGTTTTGCCCTCGTTCACTACCAGACTCATTTTCTGCATTCTTCTTCATGTTGCATATTCTTCTATATATTTCATGAGGTTCCATATCCAATTTAATCATTACTCTAAACCTTTCAGTGACTATTTGTTAAATTGTTTGCGACCAAGTTCTATTGACGACTTTTTAAAATCGAATCATTTCTTCTAAGGCCTCACTGTTACATGGCCTATCAACTTTGAGCAGTCAATTTCTCCAATTCGAATACCACCCAAAGATATACAACGACTAAGTTCTATATCCGAGAATTCTTTGGTGGTTGATAGTTTTCCAAGAAGAACTTCAGGATGCTTAGACGTGTGTTCTTGTTAACGCATGTTTTCTTAGAGTTCAACCAGGTGAAATTGTCCTCACAGATGTGTAGTGGGTTTGATATGTTCTGGACTTAAATACTGTAAATGTCCTCGGTCAGGCAGTAACGATTCTGTAGATGTAAAAAGGCCTTTTTTGCATTATTCAATTTCCATACCACCTCTTACGGGTAATATTTCAGCGACACTGAGAGATGGCGATAACAAGTTTAAGAAGCTCACCAAAAAATGCGCTTAAAAATATGCAACGTTTAAATAATAAACTAAAATAAAAGTTTCAACTATGAAGAACATAATATCCCTGGTCGAGACCAACGGTCTGATACACTTAGTCGAGACCAATGGTGCTTGCCTAGGCCAAGTGGTGTTTACATACATTTGTACGGAAATACGTGTTGTATTTACGCTCATATATGTACAATATAGATACATTTTTGAAATCTTTTATTTGGTTGAAATCAAATTGACGGCCTTGTTCACGCTTGGCGTGGCAATAGCGTTCACAAAGAATGTAACATTTTGAGAAAAATTACATTTTTTCTTAACCTTTTAAAAAGCTCTAGCGGCTAAAGTATTTGACCTAGGTGGGTCAAATAAATTGCACCGATTAGGTAATTTAAAGAGCTTTCAGGAAATGTATAATTCGCACCGGGGGCGTGGCAATAGGCGAAAATGGGTTTTCACCATGTCCCCCTTTTGTTTCACTACAGTTGGGGGGTATGGGGCCGGGGGGTATCAAAACCATTTTGCGAGTTAGTTCACCCCTGGGGCTTTCAGGAAAGCCCTCAACCTCCCTTCTATCCCTACCAGGGGCGTGGCAATAGCGTTCACAGAAAATGTAACATTTTGAGAAAAATTACATTTTTCTTAACCTTTAAAACGCTATAGCGGCTAAAGTGTTTGACCTAGATAAACATACAAACCAATTTGGACATGTAACGAACATGAAAACAGATAAATCAACCGTGCGAAGTGATAAAAACATACCAAAGTTCATATATTTTCATACAAAATATATGGGGTCTAGCCGAACACAATTGGTGCACTAAGGTGTAATATTATACTATCCTTTTTTCGTCCTTTTCGATACGATATCCTTGAATTTTTTTTCTGAATTTTTTAGACAATAAAATTCTAGGAAGCTGCCTGGAAGCGCAAGTCGTTTGCTACACTCCAAATATATTTAAATAACATTCAAAAACAAAATATGCCTGGCCAGACCCGAGGGTCTCGATGAGGAATATTATGGATATAATGACAGAAAGAAGATATGAAGATACATGTATTAGACGAGAATTTAAAAATCATAAATTTCATAAGGAGAGTACGGACAATTCCTCAATAATAAAAATTATAATGAAAAATATGTGGATAAAAATATTAGATCAGATCAAGTTAGGCAAAATATTCAAACATTTTCACAAAATGAAAGAAATGTTGAAAATAACTCTTATCAAATTAGACTAAATTTTTTACACAAAGGAAATAGAGAAAATAATCTTCGTCAATATGGACAAAGGTACCAAACCAATTAAGGCTAGATAGAGAAGAGCCTATGGAAATAGATAATAAAGAAACCGATAAAGGGAGATCTTGAATAGCAGAACAACCCAGCAGCAGTAGCAGCCAAAATCGCTTGCAATCGCTTAGACAAAGCTATAGAGAATTTGAAGATTATAGTGGAATTAATAATTAAAGTTTTTTTTAGGAGGAGGTCTCGGAGAACTTACCAAGAATAGTAATAACAACTCATAATTAAAAATAAGTTGCGCTTATATGTAGATACGGGAACGAACAAAAGTTTAGTGGATTGAAAATTGAGCGAATTTCGAAAATTACCACTTAAAAATAATATTGTAATTAGTACAGTAATGAGCAAAGAAAGAATTAAATACAAAATTAATAAGTACAACAGAAAATCAGAATAAAATAAGAATCACCACAGAGGAACAAATTAACTCTAAATTATACAGATATCCACCTCAACACGAAGAGAAAGTTAGAAAACCAATCAAATAAATGGAGGAACAGGGAATTATAAGCAAAAGATTCTAGATACTTCAGTCCTTTAAAGTAATTCAAAAGAAAATGGATAATTCAGGGAAAAGGAAATGCAGAATAGTAGTGCATACTAGAAAATTAAATGAAGTGACAATTGATGACAAATATTTAAATAATATGGGACGTGCTCAATATTTCACGACAATAGATCTAGGAAAAGATTACCATCAAATTACAGTAAAAGAGGAAGATAGGTGCAAAACAGCGTTCGTAACTCCTCATGGCAATAAATGTATTTGCATGGATGCCATTCGGGTTAAGAATGCATCGGCAACTTTTCAACGTCTTATGAATAAGATTTTAAAATATTTTATAAACCAAACTTGCGTAGTATATTTAGATGATGTACTAATCTTTAATACAACGTTACAAGAACATATACAATCAATTAAAGATATTTTTAAAGTTCAAATTTAAAGTATCGGGTGATTTTTTAAGAGCTTGATAACTTTTTTAAAAAAAAAAACGCATACAATTTGCAAAATCTCATCGGTTCTTTATTTGAAACGTTAGATTGGTTCATGACATTTACTTTTTGAAGATAATTTCATTTAAATGTTGACCGCGGCTGCGTCTTAGGTGGTCCATTCGGAAAGTCCAATTTTGGGCAACTTTTTCGAGCATTTCGGCCGGAATAGCCCGAATTTCTTCGGAAATGTTGTCTTCCAAAGCTGGAATAGTTGCTGGCTTATTTCTGTAGACTTTAGACTTGACGTAGCCCCACAAAAAATAGTCTAAAGGCGTTAAATCGCATGATCTTGGTGGCCAACTTACGGGTCCATTTCTTGAGATGAATTGTTCTCCGAAGTTTTCCCTCAAAATGGCCATAGAATCGCGAGCTGTGTGGCATGTAGCGCCATCTTGTTGAAACCACATGTCAACCCAGTTCTTCCATTTTTGGCAACAAAAAGTTTGTTAGCATCGAACGATAGCGATCGCCATTCACCGTAACGTTGCGTCCAACAGCATCTTTGAAAAAATACGGTCCAATGATTCCACCAGCGTACAAACCACACCAAACAGTGCATTTTTCGGGATGCATGGGCAGTTCTTGAACGGCTTCTGGTTGCTCTTCACCCCAAATGCGGCAATTTTGCTTATTTACGTAGCCATTCAACCAGAAATGAGCCTCATCGCTGAACAAAATTTGTCGATAAAAAGCGCGAAACACATTTCGAACCGAACACTGATTTTGGTAATAAAATTCAATGATTTGCAAGCGTTGCTCGTTAGTAAGTCTATTCATGATGAAATGTCAAAGCATACTGAGCATCTTTCTCTTTGACACCATGTCTGAAATCCCACGTGATCTGTCAAATACTAATGCATGAAAATCCTAACCTCAAAAAAATCACCCGATACAAATGGATAAGGGTAGTGTGCTAAATAAAAGAAACACTATTGTTTCGTCAAGCGACATATTTAGACCTAAAACAAGAATAATTTAATGAATTGTAAAATATTGAATTATTAAAAATTAAATTAAGAAACTCTATTATACAAAATACTTACCTTAAAAATGCATTCATAGTATTAATCTATTACTTACCTTAATACTTATTATAACATAAGGGAGTACAATGTTTAACGAAAGATAATTACTTACCCCTTTTGTAACACATACTTACATTACCACTAGATTCAGCCGTTAGTTTAAGATTTAGGCTAAGCGATTCCATAAAAGGGAATAAAGAATTCTCTTTGAATTGAACCGTGAAACCGTACGCACGTGTTTTACTTTGACGGTTATTTTACTTTTAATTCCATTTTTTCGATACCGGCAATTAGGTGTTTTTTTTTTTAATTTTAATCGCACTGCAAAAGTGCAGTGAACATTACCAAATACGAAACAAGAAAAAGTGCCACAACGAAAATTATATACAGTGCACAAAGTGAACAAAAAGTTAATAAAATAATACACAGTGTGGCGCAGTGATACCTAAAAAGCAAAAGAAATATAATAAATGAAAATAACAATTCTAAAGTGTACATAGCAAAAAACTTACCCAACTCTGCTTTCCTAAACCTACAAAAAAACAAGTAAGGAAGGGCTAAGTTCGGGTGTCACCGAACATTTTATACTCTCGCATGGTAAAGTGATAATCGAGATTTCATAATACGTCATTTACATATTTTTCAAATACCGTATTTTTGTAAAGTTTTATTCCGCTATCATCATTGGTTCCTAATGTTTATACTCGTATTATACAGAGAAGGCATCAGATGGAATTCAAAATAGCTTTATATTGGAAGAAGGCGTGGTTGTGAACCGATTTCACCCATATTTCGTACATGTCATCAGGGTGTTAAGAAAATATTATATACCGAATTTCATTGAAATCGGTCTAGTAGTTACCGAGATATGGTTTTTGGTCCATAAGTGGGCGGCGCCACGCCCATTTTCAATTTTTAAAAAAGGCCTGGGTGCAGCTTCCTTCTGCCATTTCTTCCGTAAAATTTAGTGTTTCTGACGTTTTTTGTTAGTCGGTTAACGCACTTTTAGTGATTTTCAACACAACCTTTGTATGGGAGGTGGGCGTGGTTATTATCCGATTTATTCCATTTTTAAACTGTATATAGAAATGCCTGAAGGAAACGACTTTATAGAGTTTGGTTGACATAGCTATAGTAGTTTCTGAGATATGTAAAAAAAACTTAGTAGGGGGCGGGGCCACGCCCACTTTTCCAAAAAAATTACTTCCAAATATGCTCCTTCCTAATGCGATCCTTTGTGCCAAATTTCACTTTAATATCTTCATTTATGGCTTAGTTATGACACTTTATAGGTTTTCGGTTTCCGCCATTTTGTGGGCGTGGCAGTGGGCTGATTTTGCCCATCTTCGAACTTAACCTTCTTATGGAGCCAAGGAATACGTGTACCAAGTTTCATCATGATATCTCAATTTTTACTCAAGTTACAGCTTGCACGGACGGACGGACGGACAGACGGACGGACAGACGGACGGACAGACAGACATCCGGATTTCGACTCTACTCGTCGCCCTGATCACTTTGGTATATATAACCCTATATCTGACTCTTTTAGTTTTAGGACTTACAAACAACCGTTATGTGAACAAAACTATAATACTCTCGTTAGCAACATTGTTGCGAGAGTATAACAAGAGGTGCTTATGTGCAAGTGCTCAAAGATGTGGTAAATAAAAAATGTGAAAAGGGAGAGGACCGCGCTCTTAAAAGACAACGGGTATAATCACCCGTTGTTCCCATACCGCCGCTGCTGCAATCAAACTGCTGCTGCCGCCGTCGTGGGAATGAGCTGCCGCTACATCCTGTGTCAAAGGGACGTAAGCGCCGGCAAACAGCCGACGCACCAGGTAACGAGTGCGAATTACTGAAAGTAGTACAAACGAAAAATAAAACGAAAACACTTGTAAGAACACCGTACTCGCGTACACTCGTTATAGTTGACAGTCAAACAATTAAAATATAGAACTTTATTAAAGTATGACAGTTAATGCATTTTTTTATAAAACGTTCTCAAACACTGCGTACTCGTTATTTTACGTTGTTCACTCGCTGACGGTTGCTTTTTGACTGTGCCCTTTTGGTTGCTGCCACTTGCTTCATTTTATCTGACACTTGGTTTTCCTGACACAATGTGGCGCCCTCGCCCATGGTGCTCTCATCTTTGTCGTCTATGTCGTCTGGATCATCAGGTGGTAACATGCACCAAGTTTTAAGTTGATCTGATGCAAATACGGCTTTGTATTGACGTTGTGTTCGTTCGGCATGAGGTAAGTATTCAATTACATAACGATCATTTGGCAGGACTTTGGTTATGATGAACGGTCCCTGAATCGTGGTTATAATTTACGTGATGTACCGGAGCTTATTTTTTCGTTTGAACGTCTTCGGTTGATTATGCTTTGCGTCGTATAGCTTCTTGGCCTGTGCTCTTACGTCGTTTATTTGTTGAGCGGTGTCGCTTCGTAGTTGTTGTAAGTCGGTGTCGTTTATCAGGTCACCATCATCGTCTTGAAGTGCCTGTATAAGTTGATTCTGCAGGATGTCTCGTGGCACGTACCCATAAAGTAGTCGGAATGGTGTACAACCTGTGTTTTATTCGGGATGGTATTAATGCTCCATTGTATTTGACGTAATTTGTCGTCCCATCGTATTTCGTCATCAGTAGAAGGTAAAGCATGGATAGGATGACGCGGTTAGCTCGTTCAGCGTGTCCGTTAGCGCGTGGCGTCCGCACTGCGTTGAGAATATAGTTGACGTTGTTTTTATTGCAAAACTTTTGGAATGCTTTTGAAGTGAAAGCCGTTCCTCGGTCGGATATGATACGTTCAGGTATTCCCAGAAAGCTCGTGATCTCTAGCAATACCGGGATTACATGATTTGTTGCGGTACTCTTGACTGCTCGTAGGATTGTAAATTTGGTAAATGAATCTACAATTACCAATACATGCTCGTTGCGTTTTGAACTTTTTGGGAATGGACCCAAATGATTAATGTGTATTGTCGTAAACGGTATTGGTTTAACGTTGTCGTAGTAATATCGATCCTCATGTCGTCCGCCAGGGGTTTTATTTAAAGTACAACCCACACATGAACGTTATTGCGCATTCGAGGAAACCAGAAGAGATTAAGAATTCGTTTTATTGTTTTGTCAACGCCCATATGACCTGCCTTATCGTGGCATTCGTGGAGTATTTGGAACCTTAACTGCTTCGGAACAACCCATAGTAGTCTGTTGTCGTATTTTCGATATAAGCATCCCAGTTCAACAACGTAGTCGGGATATTCTGGTTTCACCTCATTCTGTATTTCGTTAACTATGATTCTTATTTTCTCGTCATGTAACTGATCACTAAACAACCAATCTGCCTTGTCGATAATTGTCTTGGAGATTTTGAGATCAGCGGTATCTACTTCGTGTGCCTCTTCGTAAGGTGCACGGCTTAACGCATCGACATGGGCCATACGAGCTCCTGGTCGATATTGAATCTCAATGTCGAATTCTTGGATTCTCAACCACCATCGGGCAATGCGTGGTATGAGCTCTCGTTTCTGCATCTTTGTTCGTAAAGCGTGGCAATCGGTGATAACTTTGATCTTCTTTCCGTATACGTAGTATTTGAATCTTTCCAATGATTCCAGAATCGCTAATGCTTCGAGTTCATAGCTATGAAAACGTTTTCTGTTGTCTGTAGTAGAGCAACTAAAGTATGAGATCGAGTGCAGTTGTCCATTCTCGACTTGCAACAAAACGCTTGCAAATCCGATAGAGCTTGTGTCTGTATGTAGTTCGTGTTCGGCTTCGATGCGGTAGCTGACCATGGTTGCTTTCGATGATAATGCGGTTTTGAGTTCGTTGAATGCTGACTCTTGCTGTTGTCCCCATGCGAATGCGGTGTCGTTGCGTAACGGCTCAGAAATAATGGAATAACCAGCGACGAATTTTCGGAAGTAGCCACTGAGGCCTAAGAATTTGCGTACTTCAGTGACATTTCTCGGCTGAGGAAAATTTACGATAGCGTTGGTTTTGACATTGCCTGGACTGATGCCTTCAGGAGTTAGCTGATGTCCCAAAAATGTTATTGTTTGCGTGAACAACTCACATTTGTTAACGTTCAATGTGAGTCCACAGGTGCGTAATACTTGGAGTATACGATAAAGCTTTGTATACATTTCGTCGAAAGAATTGCTGCCAATTAGGATGTCATCCATATAATGCAGCATGTCGCCCGTCTCCACTCGTCTTTGGATTTCTGCCATGAGTCTACTAAACACAGCTGGTGCATTCTTTAGACCAAACGGCATGCGTTTGAACTCATATAGGCCGTCCGTTGTGATAAAAGCAGTGTTTTTCCGACTATCGGGTGCCATTTCGATCTGATAGTATCACTATCGAAAAGCATCGGAAACGTTTTGCTTCATGTAGCCTTTGTCATCTTATTAATTCGTCGGTAATCGATACATAATCGATCACTTCGACTCTGCTTATTGACTAAGACCACGGGACTTGCGTATTCGGATGTTGATTTCGTGATAATATCACGCTCAAGTAATTCTTCAATCATCTTGTTGACAATATCACGCTTCGGATCTGGGATACGATAAGGCGCTTGAAGTATTATGTGATTGCTCTCAACTTCGATGCTAGCTCGAACTTAGTCAGTTTAGCCAATATCTTTCAGCCCACTGGAGAAAACATCGGCATAGCTTGCCAGAAAACTTTGCATCTTATTTCGTTCTGCTTCATTGCTGAAATTTGACATTAGTTTGGAAAAATTGCTCTCAGTTATTACCGTTGTCTGTACTGCTCGTCTGCTTCCGAATATTGTGCGACCATTTTCAATTTTCAGCGTAGTGTTTGCATTGATGATAACATCTTGACCTACTAAAACGTCTTGTTCTAGTAACTCGTCATCAGCGATGTAGGCTTGCGTCTCGATGTTGATTCCGTCGATTGTGATGTCTATGGTAATAGCCTCCGTGAACGTACGCACCCCTCCGCAAATGCCTTTTACTTGTAAGCAGCATTTTACGGCTTTTTCGTCGATGCGCTTGGCTACTGACCTACGAATGATGCTGCATTGGCTGCCGGTGTCGATGAATGCGATACACAGTTGCGCTTTTATGTAAACTAATTTCTTGAAAAATTCGTCAAGGTTGGTTGCACCAAGTCGTCGTAACGCTACTGTCGTCTTCTCACAATTTCCTCCGTTTGGATGAACTTTGTTACACATTGTACAGCGATGTCGTTTCTGCGGCAATGGACATTTGTTGAAGAAATGTCCAGGTGCGTTGCAATTGTAGCATTTCAATTGTGCTTTAAATTCATCATTTTGTTTCGTTGACTCAGCATATTTTTCGTTGTTGTTGTCTCGCTTGCTTGGTTGATATACTTGTGGCTCACTTAGCCCTCCGCGATTAATGAAATAGTCCTCGATGGCATCTCTCATCTGTTTCATTGTTCTAAACTTCATTGCTGAAATGCTTTGTTAGAGTTCTCTATGTTTTAATCCAGCTCTTGCATAGCGTATAATGGCTGCCTCACTCAGTTTGTAACGTATACCTAGTGCCGCCACTCGAAAACAATATTCTTTTACGATTTCTTTTGGCTTCCTCGTTGCATTGGCCATCACGAAATGAGTTTCCGCCTCGTCTCGGTCTGAACCAAATTCGTGTCGTAAGCATTAGCGAAATTTTCTAGTGTAATGTGGGTGATGCATCCAACCGCATACGTGCAACACCTCTTAGTCGTGTATAAATAGCCAACAATAAAAATTTCTCGTCCCATCTATATGCTTCAACTACTCGATTGACTCTGTCAATAAATTGCTCTAGCGTAATGCTTGCGTTATTCGTTGGATCAAATTCCGGCAGAGTATTTGCAATTTCTTTTACTGACGCGTGTCGCATATTCCCGTTCGCAGAAATAATTCCGTTGCTTGTAATGCGTGTTGTAACGTTGTTGTTAGTTTACCACGTGCTGTCGTCGTTCGTTGAAATAGCGCCAGTGGCGTGACTTTGAACGCCTGCGCCGCCGTTGAATGCAACTGCGTTATCGTTGCTAGCTGCGTTTTTGCATCTCTTGCGTGCTGGCTGCACCAGTGCTATTTTGTGTTTGTAGTAGCTGTACTATCATTTCGCGTAACTGCTTCATCTCTTACAACTGCTGCAGTTGTGCCACCGTTGATATATCGGATGACTCCTCTGTAACGTTGATTTCTTGGATGTCCACCTCGTCGGACTGCTCATATGCGTTAAGACGTTGCAACAACTGATCTCGCGTACCAGTCGTCGCTAATTGCCTTTTCCGTAGCAACCTCTTTAGTTGTTCCACCTTCAAATCACTAATTTTCGCCATCGTATTGTTTTTATGTATCGTTTATATATATCTGCAGGTGCCTGTAGCCCTTCACCAACGCTCATGTACTTACATATATATGTAGACGTGCAGGGGTTTATCATCCCACTTCTGAACTGTAAGAACACCGTACTCGCGTATACTCGTTATAGTTGACAGTCAAACAATTAAAATATAGAACTTTATTAAAGTATGACAGTTTATGCATTTTTTTATAAAACGTTCTCAAACACTGCGTACTCGTTAATTTACGTTGTTCACTCGCTGACGGATGCTTTTTGACTGTGTCCTTTTGGTTGCTGCCACTTGCTTCATTTTATCTGACAATTGTTGGACAACAGAGTTGCCATCGCTTACACACATAAAAATAAAATTGAAATAAAAACAAATGCACGCTTTCAGTTTTTGGCTCTCCCTTTTTCACATTCAATTATATTGACACGTATATATAAATACACATACATATATATATCTACAAGAACGTATATAAATAAACATAAACATTATTAAATATACGAGTAATAAACATACGCACATATACATATGTATATGCGTACGCAAGTGATACAAGGGATTTCGGGATTTGCGGTAGTCCTTTAATTTTTTAAATAAAAGTGACAAATTTTTGATTCTTTCGTTTTTTCGCAATTTTTTCGAGCAATTTATCGGTCGGTTTTTCGCAATTTTTTCGATTTTCAAAAACACTTTTCCGTATCACATTTCTCTGGTCGTGCTATTGCTCATTTGTGTATTTTTCGATTTGGCTTTTCGTTATTTGAGAATCGATATTTTTCGTTTACGCCATTTGATTCCCAACATTAATTTGTGTTGTGCCAAATAATTTTTCGTTAAGTCGTCAAAGAACGATTGCGAAAAGTAACATTTTACGCATAAAAACGGGCCTTCTCGAAAAAACCATGCCGCTAGATCCTATTGAATTAGAATATCGGTACGACATCTTAAATTCACGTAGTGAAAAACTAATGAAATGCCAATCAAAGATTGAAGAAATTGATGAATTGATGGCGCAAGGGGAGTTAGAGGACATAATAGTTGAAACGAAGTCCATAATAAAGTCAATTTTAGCGAAAAATAAAACTTCACTAGCCGAAACATCTTTCGTACCTTCTCACCGCTCAAGGCTCCCTAAAATGAATCTGCCGAAATGCAAGGGAGAATATTCAGAATTTAAAAACTTTATTAGTTTGCTTGAGTGCTTGGTTTATAATGATCAAAATATTCCAGATATTGAAAAATTTAACCATTTGGTTAATTTCAGATGTCGGATGAAAATTACCCGAAAGCATTGGCAAGTCTCAAAAAAGTTTATAATAATAAATGTTTGATATTTTTCAATACAATATCTAAACTTTTTGAGCTGCCAACCATCCCAAAGCCATCCGCACCTTCATTGCGATCAATGATTGACGAAGTGTCAGCGGTATATGACTCATTGCTATCGCTGGGCGATGAGAAACAGATAACAAACGCTATAATTATACACATAGTGATGACAAAGGTCGACTCTGCTGCCCGATACAAATGGGAGGAACAGCTGGATTATGATAAGATGCCACTGTGGAATGACTGTGAAGCCACCCTAAATCGAAGATACCAGCAGCTATCAACGGAAGGAGCATAAAATTCAAAGACGAAGCCCATACCAACAAGCAGTGCGAGTCATGGGAAACAACAACATATTGACAGGACAAAATCGGCGCTAGTTGCAGCAATACGAGGAAGTCTCTTTGTCAGCAGTGCAAATCCAAGGACCACTATTTGGTTCGAGTTCGTGAAATCGGTGCTTTAATGCGAAAATTGTTTGCGTAAGGGGCACACTGTTTCTAAGTGCAGAGCGGATCGATTTCGTGTATGCAATCGATTGTTTCACACATTATTGTACCAGTATCCGGTTTCCTTCCCCGCTGCACCTCATCCGCAACCATCAACCACACATGCCATGCATACAGCCAGTATGCCGGATCGGGTCATGTTGGCAACAGCAGTAATTCAAGTAAGGACCAGTTGTGAAGAGTACCTACCTGCGAGAGCGTTGCTGGACTCAGGCTACCAGGTCAACTTCATGACGGAGGACTTGTCACAGAAGCTGCAGATTCGACGCCAACACAAAACATTAAACGTAATAGGAATTACCAATTCTATTACGAAAGTGGGAGCATATTAATCGCGTGTGTTAAGTCGCGGGTAAATAATTACGGACTTTCGGCGGAATTCTAGATACCGCGAAGTATTTCGACTAATATTGAACTGGCGGATCCAGAATTCCACAAATGTAAAAAAGTTGACATCTTATTGGGTGCAGAAATATTTTTCGATCTTCTAGCTGTTGGCTAAATGAAAAATTATCCTAATTAGCCAACACTACAGAAAACCCTTTTAGAGTGGGTTGTATCTGGCAAATACGTCAGCAATTTAAGTTCTCCTCCCAAATTACATAGCACATTATGCTAAGCTGCAGAAGACTTAACGTCAATAGGACAATAATCCAGTAGTCCAAAAATTTTAGGCTCTAGAGGAATTACCTTCAGAATCAAATGGCATCAAACTCACACCAGAGCAACAAGAGTGTTAAAATTTTTTCGTTAATACTACTCAAGAGTTGCCTTCAGGGCGGCTTCAAGTCAGTTACTCGGTCACTCATATGAAACCGCAGTTCGGCGGTTTCAGGCCCTGGAGAGAAGGACATTAAAAGATCCAGAACTTCGTTTAATGTATCTGGACTTTATGAATGAATATAGAGCACTGGGTCGCAGAATATAGAGCACTGGGTCGCAGGAGCCCAACAAACAATAAGATCCCGAGTGAGCCACACTGCTTCATTCGGCATCAATGCGTTTTAAGGCCCGAGAGCACAACAACAAAACTCCGTGTTATCTTTGATGCTTCGAGTCAATCTTCAACTCATATAGCGTTAAATGAACTTTTGATGGTAGGTCCAACCATCCAAGAAGAGTTATACTAAACTTTTCTTCGTTTTCACTTACATAAGTATGCACTAACAGCGGACATTACTAAAATGTACCGTGAAATAATTATGCATGAAGAAGATAGAAATTGTCAGCTAATTGTGTCGAAAGAGCATCCTTCTGAGCAAATTCAAGTTTTTCGTCTTAACACCGTAACTTTGGCAACTGTACCTGCTCCATTTCTCACAACACGGTGTTTGCAAATGCTCAGTGTTGCCAATACAATGAATCATCCACTCGGTTCATTGGCCATCAAAAGAGACTTTTACGTTGATGATTTATTAACAGGGTCCGAAAAGTCTCTAGATCTTTTGAGAAACGAGGTAATTAAAATATTAAACTCGACCGGATTCGCCTTAACGAAATGGTTTTCGAACCACCCTAAATTTTTCGACAGTAATTGCACTGAAAAGTCATTCAGCTTCAATGACAAAATTTCCACGAAAACGTTAGGAATCCATTGGTTGCCGAAAGAGAATTTGTTTCCCTTTGTTTTAGATGACAATTTTAATAATCTGTTAGTCACCAAAAGAAATATATTGTCAGTTTCTGCTCGCCTTTTTGATCCTCTTGGATTGCTAGCCCTACTAGTTACCTAAGCAAAAATATTATTGCAAGAGCTTTCGATCCAAAAACTAGATAGGGATGAGTCGATGTCATTGCCCAACCTAATGCAGCTCTCACCGATAAGCATTCCTCGTTACGTAAACGTTGAGTCGAGTTCCATCTGCCAAATACATAGTTTCGCCGACGCCTCAATAAGGGCGTACGGATGCTGCATATACATACGAAGCCAATTTGCTAGTGGTATTAAATGTATGCTGCTTACTGCAAAGTCTAGAGTGGCTCCGCTGAAGACCAAATCTCTTCCGCGTCTTGAGCTCTTGGCAGCGCATCTTTCGAAATTATGGTCAAGAGTTGCGCCTATGTTGAATCGACATTTCCACAAAATTACATTTTGGAACTGACTCTGAAGTAGTTTTGCATTGGATTAAAACACATCCATCATCCTCACTACAAACCTTCGTCGCAAACAGAGTGTTCGAAATCCAAGAGTTGACCGACAAATTACATTGGCGACATGTGCCAACGAAACAAACTGCGGATCAAGTGTCTCGGGGTTGTAGCGTGCATGAATTGCATAATTTGATATGGTTTGGCGGTCCACAGTTCTTCCTAGAAGACCCTGCATTATGGTCAATTAATAACCACTTCCATTTACACTAACTTCGACTACGTAGAAAAATTAAATATTGGACCTTATTGAAAAATTCTCTTCTAATAAAAATTGCTCACGACCACCAAAATCCTCCATGGGACAGGATCTGACTTCAGAAGAGCTGAACTTAAGTTTTATAAAAAGGGCACAGGTGGTCCAAGATTCAGAATTTTCGGATGATAGTCAAAAATTGCATAAAGGTACCACCCTACCCGCAAACTTGCAATAACTCAACCCCTTTTTGCATGAGTATTCGGATATGTCACTGTCGTTCTAATTAATCCCAATAGGAGGTCGCCTATTAAATGCACCTCTCTCATACGATGCCAAATTTCCGCTTTTACTAAATATAAGTTCGCACTTCGTTATAACAATTTACGGTTCCTGCACTTTCGAAATCACCACGCTGGGGCTAAAGCGTTGGTTGCGCTTCTTTGAGAACGCATATGGCTAATTAATGCCCGAGAAGCTTGCAGTAGCACCGTAAGAAACTGTATACATTGTTTTCATTACAAGCCGAAGTTTCAAATCCAAATAATGGGGAATTTTACAGTCGAAGGACTTCGAGCACTACGGCCCTTTCTTATATGTATGTGGCGTAGATTTTTGTGGTCCGATATACACAACTTTAAAAATACGCGGTCGACCACCCGTAAAACGTATATTGCAGTTTTCGTTTGCTTTACTTCCAAAGCAGTACCTTTAGAAGTAGTTTCGGACCTATCTTCTAATTCATTTATTTTCGCCCTAAAAAGGTTCATTGACCGCCGAGGAATGTCGACGAAGATATGCAACGACAACGCCACCAACTTCGTCGGCGCCGATCGCAAGCTGCGCGAACTGAAGGAGGCGTTTCTAGCAATGGGTCCAGAATTGAAGAGATTCACAGCAGACGAAGGGTGCAGTTTCATCTTTATACCACCGAGGGCGCTGCACTTCGGCAGATTATGGGAAGCCGCAGTGAAGTCCGCCAAACGCCACATCGCTCGCGTAATCGGCAACGCGCTACTCACACCAGAGGAGCTAACAACACTGTCGGCCTAAATGGAGGTCATCTTCAACTCTCGCCCCCTAGTATCTCTGAGCCAAGATCCCAACGACGGCGAGGCGTTAACACCAGCGCATCTGCTAATAGGATGCTCCCTGCGAGCGTTACCCCCAGAGAAGGTGCCAGTGGACCCAGTTCGTTGTTGCGATAGATGGCAACTTGTTTGCTGTCTCAAGCAACAGTTCTGGCGACAGTGGTCCAAAGTATACCTGACGGGCCTCCAGGAGCGCAACAACTGGATACTGGTACTAGGACTCGTCGTCACAACCGATTCCATAAAACGGAACAAAGAATTCTCTTTTAATTGAACCGTGAAACCGTACGCACGTGTTTTAATTTGTCGGTTATTTTACTTTTAGTTCCATTTTCTCGATACAGGCAATTTGGTGTTTTTTTTTTTAATTTTAATCGCGCATCCCCACGTAAAAGTAACTTTTCGTATCTCAAAAAAGCTTGAGAAATTTCACAATTTCTAAGGCAAATTCTAACAAAAGATGACATGAAGCCTAACCCAAATAAAATTAAAGCAATAGAAGAATTAGAATTACCGAAAACGGAAAACAGAGAAAGAGCTATTTCGGTTTCACAGGTTAATTTAGGAAGTTTGTTAAGAACTTTGGAACGGTAGCACAACCAATAGCAAAATATCTTAACAAAGGAGTGCGAATTAATACAAAAGGTCGTGCTTACATATAAGCATTTGTAAAACTTAACGGGGGAGCCTGCTTTAGAATCTTTAACAAATCGATTTTTTTTTACTTAATTCTCTTTAAAAATTATCTAAGAACAAAAAATTAAGAATATGTCCCCAAAGTTATAGATGGGAATTCGAAAAATTGTCGAAGCTAGAAAGGAAATAGTAACCCAGCGTCTAGCAGTTATATGAGCGCTTGAGCAAAAAGCGAAAACACTGATGCGCGATTTCTTGGTTTTCATTTTTACGATTTTTAAAAAATTGGCAGGCAGGATAGAAAAAAAGTAAAAGTCGTATGGAATTGGAGCAAAGTTTGTTATCTTTGGCATTAAATTATCTTCTATTTAAACTAAAAAAAAATCAAGAAAAGTCAGGTTTGAACATATTTTTAAACAACATAAAATAAATTTTTGTGGTCAAAAATCACTTTTTTAAATTTAAAAAAAATTGTATATCTTTACATTTTTTTTTTGAATAATCAATTGATAAGCTCGCATCCAATTTTACGGTATCCAAATTTTGAAAAAAATAGTTACATTAACTTCAGATGCGTCAAATTATGCAATAGGAGCATTTGTATCACAAGAAGAACACCCAATATGTTATGCATCAAGAACATGAAATAAGCATCAAATAAATTATTCTGCAACTGATAAGGAATATTTAACAATTATTTTGGACAATATTTATACGGTAGAAAATATAAGATTGTAACAGATCATCAACCAACTAAATATTTACCTTCAAAATATAGAGGAAAATATATGTTACTAAGACATTAGCGGTTGCTAAAATTAGGAGAGTATCAATTTAAGATTAAATATATTAAATGAAAAAGTAAAAAACAGACTCCGATGAGAAATCCCCATTTTGATGATCACCATGACAAACGCACTAAAGATTACGATTTAAGGGCATGCTCCTGGAATGTCCGGTCCCTTAATTGGGAAGATGCCGCTGCCCAGCTGGTTAATGTCCTCGTTAGAGTGAAGGCTGACATCACCGCCGTCCAAGAAAAGGACAGTAGGACCTCGTGGCATTTATTACAGTGGCCATATAAAGGAGCGCAAATTAGGTGCGGGATTCGTGGTGGGAGAAAGACTCCGTCGCCGAATACTGTCATTCATCCCAGTGGATGAACGTCTAGCCACAATCCGCATCAAAGCGAAGTTCTTGAACATATCGCTGATTTGCGCCTACGCCTTTACTGAAAAGAGGGACGATGTGACCAAAGATGCCTCATATGAGCACTTGGAGCGCACCAATGAGAGCTGCCCCCGCCACGATGTCATCCTGAGCCAGGGTGAACAAGGGAGGTATCTTTAGCACAACGGTCGGTAAATTCAGCCTCCACGAGCAAACATCTCAAAATGGGTTGAGGCTGATCGACTTCGCCGGGGCCCTAACTATAGTTTTCGGTAGTACTAGATTTCAGCATAAGAAAATACAACAAGCTACCAAGCTGTTTCCGGATCGAAAAATCGCCAACCAAATCGATCATGTTGTGTGAGGGAAGACATGTCTCCAGTGTTTTAGAAATTCGTACGCTCCGAGGTCCTAACATCGACTCGGACCACTATCTTGTTGCAGCCAAGGTTTCACCCATCTCTGTGCAACAAAAAACGCACGTCAACAAACACAAGGAAGGTTCGACGTCGAGAAGATGCAATCACAAGAAACAGCCGAACGATTTTCTTTATAGCTTACACTCCTGCTCTCTGAGAGCACTCATCAACAAATCCGTATAAGGGAACTGTGGGACGGCATTTCAAGCTCCTTACGTACAGCTGCAACCGAAACCATTGATTTTCGGAAAATGCAAAAGAACAGCTGGTGCGATGAGGAGTGCCGTGACGCAGAGGCGATAAAACAGACTGCCTACCTCGCAACGTCACGATCGATCACAACACGTGTGGAATGGAATAGATACCGAGAGTGCAAGAGGGAAGTGAGACGCATGAAGAGCTTGACAAGCTGGCCGACAGGAACAATGCTCGAAAAATCTACGAAAAAATGTGGCGACTAACAGAAGGTTTCATAACCGAAGCACACTCTTGTAGAACTCCTAAAGGTGATCTAGCAGTAGATGCCCAGAGCATACTAAAATTATGGAGGGAACATTTCTCCAGCCCTCTGAATGGCAATGAAAGTACAACGCCAGGAGAAGACGAATCCGATTCCCCAATCGATGACGATGGAGCAGACGTTCCATTGCCCGACCATGAAGCAGTTCGAATAGCAATTACCCGTCTGAAGAACAACAAAGCAGCGGTTTACGATGGTTTGCCTGCTGAGCTAATCAAACACGTCGGCAAAGAACTGATATGGAGCATACATCAGCTTTTTTGTAAAATATGGTTGGACGAAAGCATGTCCAACGATTGGAATTTAAGTGTGCTATGCCTAATCCACAAAGAGGGAGACCTCACAATATGCTCCAACTACCGTGGGATAAGCTTCCTAAACATCGTGTATAAGATTCTTTCTAGCGTATTGTGTGAAAGGTTAAAGTCCACTGTCAACAAACTAGTGTGACTTTAGACCATGCGCCAAATCTTGGAAAATCCACACTCATCACCTCTTCGTCGATTTCAAAGCTGGCTTTGACAGAACGAAAAGAAGCTGCCTTTATGCCGGGATGTCTGGATTTGGTATCCCCGCAAAACTACTACGGCTGCGTAAGCTGACGTTGAGCAACACCAAGAGCTGCATCAGGATCGGAAAAGCCTAGCTGTTCGTTACCAAACGAGGTTTCAGATAAGGCCACTCTCTTTTGTATGACTTATTCAACTAAGTTTTAAAGAAAACAATTCGTGCTGCAGAACTAGACCGAGTAGGTACAATCTTTTATAAGAATGCTGGCGTATGCCGCTGATATTGATACCATTGGCCTTAACAACCGCCTCGTTATTTCTGCTTTCTCCAGAATGGATAAGGCAGCGAAGCAAATGGGTCTGGTGGTGAACGAGGGCAAGACGAGATATCTCCTGTCATCAAACAAACAATCGTCGCACTCGCGACTAGGCACCACGTCACTGTTGACAGTCATAATTTCGAAGGTGTAGATAATTTCGTCTATCTTGGAACCAGCATCAACACCAACAACAACGTCAGCCTAGAAATCCAACGCAGAATATCTCTTGCCAACAGGTGCTACTTTGAACTAAGTAGTAAAGTCCTCTCTCGACGGACAAAAACAAAACTCTATAAGTCATTCATTATTCCCGTCCTGTTATATGGTGCTGAGGCATGAACGATGAAAACATCTGATGATGCTACGAGTTTTCGAGAGAAAGGTTCTGCGGTAGATTTGTGGTTCTTTGCGCATTGGCCACGACGAATATCGTATTCGATGGAACGATGAGCTGTATGAGTTATACAACGACATTGACATAGTTCAGCGAATTAAAAGACAGTGGCTACGCTAGCTATGTCAACAAACTGGTCGTACGTATGGACGAAAACACTTCAGCTTTGAAAGTTTTCGACGCAATACCTGACAGTGGAAGCAGAGGAGGAGGAAGACATCCACTCCATTGGTAAGACCAGGTAAAGGAAGACAGGATCACTTGGTCTACGCCAGTAAAGAAGAAGATATTAAATGAAAAGAAAACAAAGTAGTAGGTTATATCAGTTATTATCTCAGACGTTATCAAAGAGGGGAAGGAGGATGAAACTACTGACGAAAATATAGAAAATTCCTTAACATAGTTATCAATATAGATGACATTAATGCAAACTCTTCATTCAGCAGAAGAAAATTTACAAGATAATTTTTATATCAAAAATTAAACAGTCAACAAATATTACACAAATTATCTTAACATAAAATAAAATATAAGAACTAAAAATAGTACAATGCAAATGGATCATACGGATTTCGGAATATGTTTTCGATAGATTAGGTGAAATTTTAAAAAAAGACATATTAAATGGAAAAGTAGAAATTTATTCAGAACTATCTGAGCGACAGTATAGTATAGTTCAAGATAAATTAATATAAATCTTTTCAAACGATAAATTAGAATTTATAAAAAAACACAATGAGAGCACAGAATATAGAAACAGGAGATGAATCCTTTTTTTATAGTAGGAGGAAGCATCGAAAGCCGGAGTGCTTGAAAACCGAGGGCAATGAAAGAATACGTGTTCAGAATCTTCTATTCATTCTGTACACTTCGGAAAATATGGAATAAAATCATGACGATATTTGCATCAGTAGCTTCTAAAGCACCCATGGCCACTGAATATTTGGGTCAGGTGGAAATCCAGGTCCCCGTTTTGTCTTCCTATCCACGAATGTATGTCCGGAGTCAGTCTGTGGGTATTTTTTAGTACCACCTTCCCACTTATTGCACACTTCGCAGTATCAACTACTTCTCATAGTCCGTCAATAGCGGACCTCTTTTTTATAAAGCCGTATTGTCTCTCTGATAATCCGCCGCCGTTTGGATTGCTAACTCCAAGCAGTTGCTTACATAGCTTTCGTACACTTCCCAATCATGTCGAGCATGCACAGAGGTCGATATGATGAAGGTTTTCCAGGTGTTTTTTTTGGTTTTGGGAGTAGAACCAGTCCCTGTACCTTGCACGGATCGGGGAACCCCTCTTCTAATATACACGCATTGTACATGTTAACAAACATACTGGGTCTAAGAGTTATGGCTTTTTTAAGGGCTCTGGTATACCATCTATTCCAGGCGCTTTGTTGTTTTTGATTTTTTCGCTGTAGCCAATAGTTCTTCTTCTATGACTAATAGGGGAGGCTCTGTAGCTTCGTTTCGCTTAACATAGGAAATGGAAGCATATGTCGGGAACAATGCTTCGACAACATTTCTGATAAATGATGCGTTCTTAGGTTGCTCCGACTTATTTTTGAACTTCGACACACAAATTTTGTATGCCGTTCCACAGGGGTTCATGTTTGCTTCTTCACAGGTCTTTTCGAAACAGGATCTTTTACTACAGGTAATGGTTGACTTCAGGAGCTTTTTTTGGTATTTAAATGCTTCTCTGAGGTGGATTACATTTTCACCTGCCTGGTCACGCTGTAGGCGGCGTCTAGCTGAGTGACATCTCTTCGTCAGCTTGGCGATTCCTTCGTTCCGGCTTTCGCTTTTTATTATATTTCGCCCTGCGCATAGTTGCGTCACATGCTGCAACTAGTTCCTTACGCACCGCGGATACTATGTGGGCGGCGTCCTCGCTTGGTGTCTTCGCCGCCAACTTCGTTTTCGAGAGGTCTTTCTCCGACAGAGTTCCGTTTCTTGGGAGAACAAATATTCAGCTATTATAGCCATATGGTCGCTATTTGTGTAGATATCTGACATCTTCCACTTAGTATGCCTGCTAAGCGCGTTGTTAGCAAACATTAGGTCTATTATGGAACCATTATTTCTCTTTTGAAAGGTATTTTGTGTGCCACTGCTTAAAATTGTAAGATTTGTTTGATTCAAAAATTCTAGAATGAGGCGACCACCTTGATTTGTAATTCTGCTACCTCAAGCAGTAGGCCATGCGTTAAAATCTTCCGATATTATTATTGGCGATTTGCTTCTGATCTCTAGATACAACTCCAGGAGAAAGTCCTCAAATTCGCTAATTGTTGCGCTAGGACGAGCATAGCAGCTTACAAATTATATTCCTTGTATATTCGCCCATGTAAAGCCGTTATAAGCTTCCTTGGAGCGTGATGTGAACGCTTGTCTTTTCCTGGCCCATATTGCTGCCTTGCCGCATTATGCTTTCCGAACGTTGAGAATATTGTTCGGTTAATAAGGCGACATTTATGTTTGCTTCTAGCACCGTCTTATCTACTTATTTAGGACAGGAGTTCCGCAACGTGTACAAAGGGAAGATGTATCAATGCGGCTGCAACATTGTTTAAATAGTTGGAAGCACCTAAAATAACAAGTAATAGGTGAATATTACCGGAGGCGACAGATAGACCACCCGATCTTTACTTTATCGCACCTAAGTAAGGTTTTGGCATCCTCAGCTCGTAAGCATATATGGGCTATTTGAGTGCCGCTTCGAGTTTTACGCAAATTTTTTATATTTTGCTTTCCCAGGTTTTCCGCTCGAATGGTAGGCACCTTGTCGGGGTGCAGGGGCTTAGTCGCAAGGTATACTCGGCATCCCCCAACCGGTGTGGGTGGTATTGACTTGCACTGCCCAGGCAGGTTGACGAGTGCCGCATGCGTGAGGCAACCAAAAGCTACCACCTCCTAATCCAGGGTGTTATACGACTCCCGTGCCAATTGGATGATTTGCAGCCAGGAGGTAAATTCGGCTGTATTTGAACGGATCCTCCACAACACCGGGCGCAGCTGCAAGCTGGAGGGGTCAAGGAGCTAAGCGGAAGTTCAGCTTCCTTGATGCTCTCTCGCCAGAAGAGGGGGCGCTGTTCGAGGAGCATGCCAGGGAGGATGAGGACGACATGCCCTCGTGCAGCGGCGTCCAAGCGTCGAAGACCGCGGATGGAACTCAAAGCACCACCAGGACCCCCTGTAGCAGGCTCAGCTGCTCAGACTCAGGGGAGTCATGTCGGGCAGAGAACGACGGTGCGAGCAAGAGGAGAAGAAGACGCAGGAAGAGAGGCAGCGCCCTCTCCCGGCAGCTGGCAAACCCGGCGGCTGCGATGACCCTCGTAGGAAGGGCATGAGCGGAGCCAGCCTCAAGTGGTACCTGCGGCACCTCCGGGATGTCTGTTCGTGCGCAAGGCAGCCGGGCGAGTGACCGTGACCGCGAAGTGGAAGAACGGGCTGTTAACGCCGCAGGAGCCCCCAGCCTCTAGAGGATGAGGGGCGGCAACTCAAGGATAGCCGGAAGCCAACCCTCAGCACCGGGCGGAAGAGGGCGGCGCAGAGCTCCCCTCCAGCCAGGAACTCCTCGATGGATTAGGAGACCTCATGGACAGCAGCGCGAACGACGGCGGGGATGAGGACTTGCCCATCATCGAACCACTATTATAGTGGCCGTCGATATGGAAATCGCCCAGGTGAACCTGAAACACGCGGCGGCAGCTTCGACTGTCATAACGAGCAGTTTCACAGCGGAAAAAATGGGGAACCTTCTGATCCAAGAGCCTTGGGTCTACAAAGAAGAGGTTAAAGGCCTCAAGACAGAATACAACAAGGTAATCTGGGATCTCTCGAGTCAGGAGCAATATTAAATTTTTCTGTATTTCAGAATTCCTGACGCAGGATCTGGTGGCGGTACAGGCCAGGGACTATGAAGGCAAGGACTTCGTCCTGGCATCAGCCTACTTCCCGGGGGAGTCATCTACAGCACCCCCCGTAGTGGTGGAAAGGCTTGTGGAGTACTGCGGGAGGTACGGGCTGCCCCTCATCATCGGCTGCGATGCAAACGCCCACCACTTAGAGTGGGGCAGTACGGACTATAACTCGAGGGGTGAGTCTTTATTGGAATATGTATTAAGTAACAATTTAGCAATAAAGAATGTGGGGTGCGAACCCACCTTCATAACGATAAGCAGAAGGGAAGGGCTTGACATGGGGTCTGACGATGGAGGGCCTCGACGGAGCCCTCCCTGTCAGACCAGAGAATCGTAAGGTTCGCGCTGAAGGTGGAGGGCAGACAACTCCCCCTAGACGTAACCCTCGGAGGGCAAATTGGAGCGCCTTCAGGGGGAGGCCGAGTGAGAAATTGAGTAGGGAAAGGCAGACTGACGATAGCGTTAACCTCCCGGGAATAGAGAGCAGGTTATCTACGCTGAACGGGTCCATCATTAACGCTTACAATGACAGTTGCCCCCTAAAAGTGCCCACAGACAGGCGCAACTGTCCCTGGTGGTCAAGAAAGCTTGCAGACCTCAGGAAAAAAGTACCTAGGCTATTTAATAGAGCAAAGCGTACAGGGGTTTGGGAAGAGTATAGGAGCAACCTCACTCTATATAATAAGGAGATTAGGTCTCCTAAACAGGCTAGCTTTAGGAGATTCTGTGAAAATGTCACCTCCACACCAGAAGCGGCTCGACTGCACAAGACGCTGGCTAGACGCAAGACTGACACAGTGCAAGCAATTAAAAGAAGCGACGGGACTTTTACGACCAGCGCAGAAGACAGAGCCACAGAGTCTACATGCTCACTTCCCGAAGACTAATCCAGAAGACCAGTGTCTACCCGCAATTGAACACAGGCCATTCCGCTCCGACTGAGCAATCGCGAAACAAATATTCAGCGTGGACTCGATCAAGTGGGCAATGGCCTCGTTCAAAAAGTTCAAGTCTCCCGGAGTGGACGCTATCGTCCCAGCGCTTTTACAACAGGGTGAGCAGATTCTGCTGCCACACCTGGTTCGGCTGCTGAGGGAGAGCCTTGCAATGGCGTATATCCCTGAGTTAGGGTGGACGGCTGAGGTGATCTTTATACCCAAAGTAAGAAGGAAGGACTATTCTCTGGCCAACTCTTTCAAGCCAATTAGCCTAACTTCCTTCCTTATAAAAACTATGGAAAAGATCATAGACTATGAGATAAGATCGAAGGCGCTGAAGATTGCACCCCTGCATGCTGCTCAGCATGCATACAGAGCGGGAAGATCGACCAATACGGCTCTGTACCAGCTAACCTCGGAGATAGAGAGTTCGCTGGAGAGTGGGGAAGTGATGCTATGCGCCTTCCTGGACATCGAAGGTGCCTTTGACAACACATCTCACAGGAGTGTAGCCAGGGCACTGGAGAGAAGGAATGTGGCAGCACCGGTGCGTAGATTGATAGAGGCCGTACTGCGCACCAGAATTGCTGAGACTACAGTAGAAGGTACAAGGATTCGTCTCGGCACAAAAAGGGGCTGCCCACAGGGTGGTGTGCTATCACCACTACTATGGAGCCTAGTCGTGGACGACCTGTTAGCACTACTAACGGACAATGGAATCCGCTGCCAAGGGTATGCGGACGACATTGTAATCATAGCCAGAGGTAAATCTGAGGACACTCTCTGCGACCTGATACAACGAGGTGTAAACTAGGCAAAGGGGTGGTGTAGAGGAGTTGAATTGAGTATCAACCCCTCAAAGACGACTATAGTTCCGTTTACGAGACGCAGGTCCCTACCCGGTCTAAGGAATCTTACACTTGGTGGTAGAGAGGTCGAGATGACTAGCAGGGTCAAATATGTTGGTCTTACGCTGGATTCAACTTTGCGGTGGAAGCAGCATGTACAGCATTACCAAAACAATTAACTTCACGAAGAAGTTCAAGGTTACCCTCGGCAACAAGAATGAGTGGAACGACTCCACTTTTGAGCTAACGCTGAGGGAAAGCACGTTGAAGTGGTACACCGACGGCTCGAAAACATCAAAGGGAATTGGTGCAGGGATCGCGGGTCCACGCACCAAACTCTCTATATCGATGGGTAGCTTTCCGAGAGTTTTTCAGGCAGAGGTCTTTGCCATAAATCGATGTATAGTGATAAACCTCCATCGCAACTACCGCAATGAGCGAATAACTATACTCAGCGATAGACAAGCGGCACTAAAAGCAATCTCCTCCTTCGATATCAAATCGCTACTAGAGCAGGAGTGTAGAGAACGGCTGAACAGCCTAGCTGAACGAAACCAGGTGCACCTAATTTGGGTGCCTTGTCATAGAGGTATAGCCAGCAACGAACTGCCTGATGAGCTTGACCGCTCTGCAGCCTCGACCAATATGGTAGGGCCCGAACCATTCACCGGGTGGGCCCCCATACCGTAAAAGAGCTGCTCCGTAAGGAAGAAAGAGTGGGCAGGGAAAGCAATTGGCAACGAGCGCATGGTATGCGACTTGCTATGTTGCTAATTGCGGGGTACAACCAGAATTGGTTTAAATCAATAATTAACCTCCCAAGGGATAAACTCAGGCTACTGGTCGCATTCTACACCGGCCACTGCAAGTTGAATAGACATTTATTTAACATGGGCCTATCATCTTGCGCCAACTGCCGGTTTTGCGACAGGGAGCCTGAAACTCCGGAACACCTGCTAACCGACTGCACAGCAGTCTGTAGACGCAGGTTAAAGGCCCTTGGATCCATGTTTCCGAATAGGGATCACATCGCCTGTCCCTGTGAGTTAGGAGAGGGCACAATAGACCTAAGGTCGCGGTGCATTCCTCAATTATTTATCTATCTATCCCAGGTTTCGAATCCCACACTCTTTTTGCAACGCGTCGCAGATTTCTTCGGGGGTGGTTATCTCATCCAAGTCCTTACACATAATGGTAATATTATGAGTTTTTAGCTGTATTACAGCCATCTCGCCAATCACTCTCACTAAGGCGCTTTCGTACGTGTCGGCTCTCTTATCTGCTTGGTTTTTTAATTCAATAAGCAGGTCAGGAATATCCAATTGGCGCCACGTAGCGAAAAGAAGAAAGGACTGGCGCGCTGTTGTTAACTCGGCTATAATAGCGTAAGCGGTGTCTACGCCAATTAAGAAGAAGAAGAAGAAGCATGTATCCTTTGAGGGTTTTTCTGATATACCTCACGTTTGAACACAGTTCTTCAAGGCCACATTTCACATCACATTTTATTGTTTTCAGGATATTCGCATACGACGCTCCCTCCTTGTTTGTTAAGGTAATAGGGTCTGGTTTCGATCTAATTCTCTTTCGATCGGTTTCTTCTTTCTAACCAACTCTACCCATTTTCCACCAGCGGGCTTATCTCCCGAACTGTCTTTATACATGATTGCAGTGACCGCACTATTTGTTGCCTGCACTTGTTGACTTATGTTTTTGGGTTTCTTCGTTGGTGGTAAATATCCCAATGACTCGCGTAGTCTCTTTGGGGTATTTTTATCACTTTGGATAGGGAATACCTGCGACGCTCTCCCTACCATGACTCTTTTCGACGGGTTCTATTTTTTTTTTATGCCTTGTCATACAAGTTTGTGATACAACTTACAAGACACGCATACCTTGATTTATATGCCTTTGACCAGACATTATTCTTTCGAGCTCCCTATTTTTTATCCAGTTTGCAGAAAAGATGAAGCTGTAAAACAAATTTTGTTATACAGTAGAGATTTAGAAAAGATAAGATGCATAAAAGTTAAGTATATCGAAAAGTTAAGCAGCTTTTAGTCGTCACACAGAACATTAAAAAGTTTAATACTTCTTAATTTTTCGATACTTTTTCTATTTCTGATGTCATTTTAACTTCTGATATGTTGATTGTGTTTACACACACATGTAGTGCTGTACACGTGGGTAAACAAAAAGCGAAGCGAAGAACACCGCCGAAGAAAAATAAAACTTGCCATAAGGAATGGTCGAAAAAATGGAAGTTCCCCTGAGCAAGGAAGCAAAGTGCGACAACTCAGTCGGAAGCAAGGAGAAAGAAATGGGAAAACAAGATGGCTGGAGCACGGTTAAACGTAAGCAACTAAAGAAGACACTATAGCACTGCAATAGTAATAGAAAAAACCGGGGGAATGTCATATAGCGAAATCCTCAGGACTGTCAGGAAGAGTGATACGTTGCAAAAATTAGGGGAAAATGTGACCAAGATAAGAAAGACGGCAAAAGGAAAAATTCTGTTAGAGCTGAAAGAGGCCCAGATGAAGAGCACTGGGGTCTTCAAGACCGAAATAAGTAAAGTGTTGGGAGCAATGTAATGCGCAAATAAAAGCTCTAACTCACGATATTCTTGTAGAAATACCTAATCTTGATGAAATCACAACGAAAGAGGACATTACTGAGGCAATACGCCTACAAGTAAACGAGTTGAGCAATTTTGATATAAACTCGATTAAGAGCATCAGGACGGCATACCTAGGAACCTAAACTGCCGTGGTAAGTCTACCCGCAATGGAAGCAAAAGTACTTCTTGATGCACACAAGATGAAAACAGGCTGCGTAGTGTGCCAAATAAGGGCGAAGCAAAACCTCAGGAGGTGTTCCAGATGCCTTGAATACGGACATCTGGCGAAAACATGCAACAATCCAGATGACAGGAGTGAGTGCTGTGTCAAGTGTGGAAAAACTGGGCACTTTGCTTAGTCGTGTAATAAAAACCACCCGTCATGCAGTGCATGTAAGAAAAAGGACAGGGAAAATATCGACCACCAAATAGGAAGCAAAAAGTGTCCTCTATATCAAGAGGCGTGTAAAAACATCGACACACACCACCTCAAAGCTGCTTTCGACAGCACGAAAAGTAGCTGCCTTTATGCCGCGATGTCTGAATTTGGTATCCCCGCAAAACTAATAGGCTGTGTAAGCTGACGCTGAGCAACACCAAAAGCTCCGTCAGAATCGCGAAGGACCTCTCCGAGCCGTTCACTACCAGACGAGGTTTCAGACAAGGCGATTCCCTATCGTGCGACTTCTTCAACCTGCTTCTGGAGAAAATAGTTCGAGCTGCAGAACTTAGTAGAGAAGGTACCATCTTCTATAAGAGTGTACAGCTGCTGGCGTATGCCGATGATATTGATATCATCGGCCTTAACACCCGCGCCGTTAGTTCTGCTTTCTCCAGACTGGACAAGGAAGCAAAACAAATGGGTCTGGCAGTGAACGAGGGCAAGACGAAATATCTCCTGTCATCAAACAAACAGTCCTCGCGACTTGGCACTCACGTCACTGTTGACAGTCATAACTTTGAAGTTGTAGATAATTTCGTCTATCTTAGAACCAGCGTAAACACCACCAACAATGTCAGGCACGGAATCTAATGCAAAATAAATCTTGCCAACAGGTGCTATTTCAGACTGAGTAGGCAATTGAGAAGCAAAGTCCTCTCTCGACAAACAAAAACCAAACTCTATAAGTCACTCATAATTCCCGTCCTGCTGTATGGTACAGAGTCTTGGACGATGTCAACAACGGATGAGTCGACGTTGCGAGTTTTCGAGAGAAAAGTTCTGCGAAAGATTTTTGGTCTTTTGCGCGTTAGCCACGGCGAATACCGCATTCGATGGAACGATGAGCTGTACGAGATATACGACGACATCGACATAGTTCAGCGAATTAAAAGACAGCAGCTACGCTGGCTAGGTCATGTTGTCCGGATGGACGAAAACACTCCAGCTCTGAAAGTATTCGACGCAGTACGCGCCGGAGTAAGCAGAGGAAGAGGAAGACCTCCACTGCGTTGGAAGGACCAAGTGGAGAAAGACCTGGCTTCGCTTGGAATATCCAATTGGCGCCACGTAGCGAAAAGAGGAAACGACTGGCGCGCTGTTGTTAACTCGGCTATAATCGCGTAAGCGGTGTCTACGCCAATTAAGAAGAAGAAGTGAAAAACATCTAAAAATGAGAGTGATGCAACTCAATCTAAACCACTGTGAGGCTGCACAAGAGCTTCTTAAGCAGACGGTCTACGAGGAAAAGGTCGATGTTGCTATACTTTGCGAACAGTACAAAAATATAAGCGGCGCGACATGGATCTCTGACAACACAAACAAAGCTGCCATATGGGCATGTGGAGGGGAAATGTTTCAGGACAAACCGCCATCAGGGAAATCGTTTTACACACGAGCGAAAATCTGTGGGATCAATTTTTATAGATGCTACATACCACCGCATATCGCAGATTGATTTTGAGAAAATCCTGGACGAACTAATCAGAGAAATTCTGTCTGCTACAAGAAACGTGATAGCAGGCGATTTTAATGCATGGGCAATGGAGTGGGGTAGCATCTGCACAAAAAGGCGTGGAGATGCTCTGCTAAAGGCCTTCTCGTCGTTAGATATGGTGTTCCTAAATACCGAAAATCAAAATACGTTCGTGAAGAACCGTCGGGGATCGGTCATTGACATAACCTTCGCTAGCAGTTCTCTAGCACGGACAGCAAGGTGGCAGGTGTGCGACATATATAGGTATACACACAGTGACCATCATGCTATTATGTTCGAAATCGAACACTCGGTACACAATCGAAGGAATATGTCCACTAAGAAAGTACAGAGAAAAGGATGGAAGATGGAAACCATGGACGTTGAAATCTTCAAACTCATGTTAGATGGTCATCTAACATTTGAGGAAGACATAAATCGACAGGCGGAGACCCTAGTGCGGCACGTCATTAAAGCATGCGACGCTTCTATGAGTAGGAAGAAAAATGGCGCTCGTAGAAAGCCTGTTTACTGGTGGAATGAGTATATCGACACACTAAGTAAGGAATGCCACAAAGGGAGGAGGAAATGTCAAAGGAGTCGGGAACTCGCAGAGCACACGCAATTACGTGAATGCTTTAAAAGAAAACGTAAAGATCTCAAAAAAGCAATCAAAAAAAGTAAATCTTACTGCTTTAAAAAACTCTGCGGAAATATCGACGAAAACACATGAGGTGATGCTTATAAGCTGGTAATGATGAAGATCAGAGGTGGCAAAGGACAAGCACCGACGTGCCCCGCGCTACTGAAAACCGTTGTGGAAACTCTATTCCCCGCACAGCTCCAGAGAATCGAACAGCGCAAGCGCAAGAACCTGCTGAAACGGAATGGACAATAGTCACTGATGTGGAGTTAATAGACACGGCAGATTCGGCATACAGGCCACATATTATAAGTGCACTAGAACGTAACAAAACCCCGGCTTACTTGGTTAGGATCATATCCAGCTACTTGTCCGACCGGTTGTTACTGTACGATATGATGACGGACAAGAAACATTTAGGGTAACGGGTGGAGTTCCACAAGGTTCCGTGCTTGGCCCATTGTTGTGGAACGTATTGTACGACGGGGTGCTGCGTTTCCCTCTCCCAAAGCAGGTACAGATAATCGGGTACGCGGATGATATTGCCATAACAATAGTAGCAAAAGAACTGGGACAACTTGAGTACCTCTGCAATCAAGCGGCGTTGACGATTAAAGAGTGGCTCACGGCAACAAAACTTCAACTCTTTGGGCAAAAAACTGAAGCTGTCCTGATCACAAGCAATTGACAATAGACTTAGCTTTAAGACACACATCGAAAAGCTCGTATAACGGCCGCCCTATCAAGAATAATGGCCAGCATTGGTGGACCAAGCCAAAATAGGCGAGCGCTATTTGCGAAGGTGAGCCAATCAATTCTGATGTACGCGGCGCCCATATGGGGACCTGCACTACAGCAAAAGACGTATGCTAAGAAAGTGAAATTAACTATGCGCTCAATGCCATAAGGGTCACATGTGCATTTCGTACGGTATCCCACGAAGCGGTTGGGGTTTTAGCAGGCATCATACCACCAGAGATAATGGCCATGGAACTCAAAAGAGTATATCAAGGGTCTGAAAGTCTGGGCAGGCGACTAACGGCTAAAGAACGAAAGGATGAGAGGCAAACAAGCCTCGATGAGTGGCGATGGGATGCAGCTACGAAGGAAAGATGGACCCACAGACTAATTAGAAGCGTGCAAGCATGGATAGAGAGGAAACATGGAGAAACAGATTTCTACCAGACGCAGTTTTTGACGGGACACGGGTGTTTTAGAGAGTATCTCTATAAATACGGACATGACGACGGGACGAATTGTTCCTTCTGCGACAGCAGCGGAGAAAACGCGCAACAAAATGCATATGTTTCCAGTCATAAGTTGCTTGTTTAAGAAAACAGTTGTACTTGTTTTGTTTTGAACACATCAATGTATAGAAAATGGAGTATATGTCGCCGAAAAATGTAAGATTTTAAAAAAATTAGATGAAGGCGTGTTGGCTAATGGATTGGCCATAGATTTTCAGGTTTCTTCAATTTCAAAAATAAAATATTAAAACATATGAAAAAAACAAAGAAAATATTTATGCAGCAGTGTCAGGTACATCTGGCGAAATTAAGAGAAAAACTATACATACACACGTGGGTTTATAAAATCAGCTGTACAAGTGGTTCTTAAATCAACGAGAAAGACATTGTCCAATAAGTGGACCCATTTTGAAAGCTAATGCAAAGAACTCCGAATGACTTTAGAGCAAGTCTAGGCTGGTTTTCAAAATTCAAGCGTCAATTACTCCATTTATTAATGCTTTGCGGACAAAAATGCATTAAATGGAAACCTCTTTTGTGAAAAGACTGCCCCAGTAAAAAACGTAATGAAAGAGATACGTCTGTATAATACGCAAATGCAGAAGGGTTACAGAAACTTAAGCCACTTGTGATCGGGAAGGCTGCCAAGCTATGTTGCTTCCTGAACTGAAAAATTCCGCTGAACTACAATTATTCTGCAAATGCATGAATAACATAAAAAATTTTTAAAACTCGCTTTCATACAGTATTTGTAAAAGATTTTATTATTGTATTTATAAAGTGATTTCAAACTAGAATAAATTCCGATTTGTTTTATAGGTACGTCGCTTTAATGTTCAAAATAACTTGCCTGCAAAGACCATTCTTCTATAGGATAATTGTTCTGCGCACTCGACGTTCATCGACGGGAACATTTTTTGTATGTTTCTTCCATTAAATGTCACAGCAGCTATTCAACTAATCGACCAGAATCGAATAAAACTGACAAAACTTTCTAATCGCAATAAGTTGTTGACATCCATTGCGACTCAAGAAGGCCTGCCGATTCATGAATTAGTGCACAAACACGATCTTGGTCAAGCAATTTTGCTATGAAAACTTGCATGGGATGAATGCCCTCAAAACGTTTTACAAAAAGCACGGCATAACTTATTAAATCATCAGTATGATGTCGAAAACCATATCCATCTATCGGCGCTATTTTCACCAGATCCTTTTTATAATCGCATATTCGAAGAGACACAAGAGTTGTTGACTTATTAAATGGAATGAGTACAAAACAAAGTTCTCCAACAAACATATTTCACAACTTCGCGAACTACGAGCGGACATCGCAAAACCGTATTCCGAGAAAAGGCTTCATCAGAATAAGGTTACTGATTACTTCAAAGTTTCAAACATCGTATGAGTGTATATATCACTTATATATGTAAACAAATGCACTATATATTACACAAAGAGGAAATACATGCTTCAAATCACGGACAACTTAAGAATTCGAAAAAGTTAAGCACCCCAATAACAAACTACCAACTATTTCGAGCCACTACTGTATCACATTAGAGAAAGTGTGCATTCGGGTATGCAAGAAACATATACTACATACATATATAATCAACTTATTAGAAATTAACTTGCCTATCCAAATTTAGAGTTAATAGAGTAATTAACCAATGCAAAACATGTCAAGAAGTAAAATATGATAGGAGACGTATCAAATCTAAACTTTGTCTTACAGAAACACCAACAAAAAGTAATGAAATCATCCATATAGACAACTACATTATAAAAAGTTCCACTTTCTAACAACCATAGATTTAGAATTTTCTAAATTTGGTGCAGTTTACCCATTAAATGATAAAAATCATATATGTAAGTTTAAATGAGTTAAGCATCCACCCCTTCTACTCGGTAAAACTGGCGCATCCTAATGCTACAGTACAATAGACCACAGCCGATGACACAATAACACAACACCAACTCAACTCACCACACCTGTACAACCCACTGAACAAAAAGGATGGACAACAGGATAGCACACTATTCGTTCGATACACTGTGCCGCGATAACACCTCACGCTATTCTACATTTAAACTTTTCACCGATCCTGTGCGCGTTAATTGGAATCGTCAACAATCCGGAGCTCAACATCACATCGTCTATACATTAGCAACAACCGGGACACATGCGCCTAAACATCATCTCTCGCTGCTTTATACGGACACCGTATCTTTGATCATCAAGTGCTTTTATTTAAATGTATTGTACATTTTTATTATAAATATACTTAGTGGTAAACAGATGTGTATAATACCAGATCAATTACAATCAGTTTAAATACAATATAAAGTACACTTGGATTCTTTGTCGATAAAATGGAGGTGAGTGGATCAGTGAAAAGGACACGTAGTGCGTATACATACACTTAAACAGTAACAATTATTGAACAGTTAGAAGATTATTTCGCTTAACCAAGAAAAGCACGAAAAATTATAGCAGTTAATCAATTTAAAGCCCTCAGAATAAACGAATTTTTAAATAGTGAAAATGTTAAAATTAATCTAACATAACCAAATAGCCACATAGGTAATACAGATGTAGAAAGGTTTCATAACGCCATAACAGAGAAATTTAGAATATTGTATAAATTAAATCAAGAATTATCAGTAAAACAATTATTAAAAGGCTATTAGAAATTATAATGGTAGATTTCATTCGACAATTAAATGTACACCAAATAAAGTACAAAATAATCAAATAAGTGAAGATATAGTAAGAACTAATTTAAATAAAAATAAATACTAAGTCGTAAACGAATTAAATAAAAACAAGCAAAATTTTAAAGAAAAGAGGAGAGAGAGATTTATCACAAATTATAAAGCTGTTAGATATAAAGAACAACCCGGTATAGGAAAGAAACACAGGAAAATAAAAATTCAATCAATATTAAAAAACCATTTAAAATTTATAATCTTTCAAATGATAATAATGATACAGAGATGGACATCGACAGCTAAGGTATATATGACAACTCAGGAACTGATGGAAAAAATAAGATTTATTAAAGTGTAAACTTCCTTTAATACATAGAAATAAAAAATGGAAAATATAATTAATGAAAAGACAGACAGATAATTCAAAATCACTTACGAGAGGAGTAATGCCACGAAAAGATACGGCCATTTAAAGAAGGTTTAAAGACCGGAGCACACTCTTGTGAACCCTCAGAGGTGATCTAGTGACTGATATCTAGAGCATTCTAAAATTATGGAGGAAAAGCTTCGCCAGCTTGCTAAATGGCAGTGAAAACATAACACCAAGAGATGGTGAATCCGATTCCCCAATATATGACAATGAAGCAGGCTTTCCATTGCCCGAAAGATTAAAACCCACCTTCAACAAACTGGTTGGATCTTACCAATGCGGCTTCAGGCCTGGATACTCAACAACTGAGCAGATAATCATCATGCTTCAAATGCTGGAAACGACCCGTAGAAAGAGAATCAACTCCGCCACCTTTCCGTCAAAGCTGCTTTTGACAGCATGAAGAGGAGCTGCCTGTATGCCGCTATGTCTGAATTTGATATCGCCGCAAAAGTAATACGGCTGTGTAAACTTACGTAGAGCAATACCAAAAGCTCCGTCAAGATCCGGAAGGTTCTCTCCAAACGGTTCGATATCAAACGAGGTTTCAGACAAAGCGACTCTCCATCGTGCGACTTCTTTAATCTGCTGCTGAAGAAAATAATTCGAGTTGCAGAACTAATGAACTATTAGAATGTACAGCTGTTGGTGTATGCCGATGATATTGATATCATTGGCCTCAACACCCGCTCCGTTAGTTCTGCTTTCGCCAGAAGCAAAGCAAAAGGGACTGGTGGTGAACGAGGGCAAGACGAAATATCTCCTGTCATCAAACAAACAGTCGTCGCACTTGCGACTTGGCTCTCACGTCACTGTTGACAGTCATAACTTTGAAGTCGTAAATAAATTCGTCTATTTAGGAGCCAGTATTAACACCACCAACAATGTCAGCCTGGAAATCCAACGCAGGATAACTCTTGCCAACAGGTGCTACTTCGGACTGAGTAGACAATTGAGAAGTAAAGTGCTCTTTCGACGAACAAAAACCAAACTCTACAACTCGCTCCCACTCCCGGGCTCCCGAAATCCCGGGATCCCGGACTTAAAACTCCTCCCGGGATTTAAAATTAATTTCCCGGGATATTCGGGATTTTTGTCCTTTTTTTTAAACACTGTTAGTTATTATTTTTTCATAAACAAAGTTGTATTTACAATAGATGAACATTGCCAAAAAACAATTAGTAAGAATTTAGTACTTTACAACACTGTTTGGCAGCAATCTGGAGGTTGCTTGTAATTTTTTAAAGACAATACCACCAACTAGTGTCGAATGCGAGCGTTGTTTTTCAGTGTCTGGAAGCATTTGCACTAAAATCAGATCTAGTTTAAACCATGAAACAATGGATGCGCTTGTATTTTTAAAATACTATTTAAAATTAGTTCCTACAGAAATCGATCTGTGATTTTTATTATTTGTTTTTTGACAAAATAATATATGTATATATAATACCAAATACATAGGTATATTTTTAATTTAATTCATGTAACTGATTCGAAATAAAAAGTGAATTATATATTTTTTTCAATTTATAAGAAATAATAATTATTATTAAATAATAATTTTTTTATTATAAAGAACCCAAGAACATGGGCATACTCAATTGAATCTATGTAACTGATTGGAAATAAAAAAAAATAATTTAATTTTTTTAAATTTATAAGCAATAATTAGCAATTTTTATTTTCTCCCGTTTTTCCCGGGAATCCCGGGAAATGAAATTTCGATATCCCGAAATCCCGGGAATTCGAAAACATTCCAGGAGTGGGAGCTCTAGTGCAGGGGCATAGACGATGACAACATCTGATGAGTCAACGTTACGGGTTTTCAAGAGGAGGGTTCTGCGAAGGATTTATGGTCCTTTGTGCGTAAGCACGGCGAATATCGCATCCGATGGAACGAAGTGCTGTATGAGATATACGACGACATTGACATAGTTCAGCGAATTAATAGACAGCGGCTGCGCTGGATAGGTCATGTCGTACGTATGGACGAAAACCCTTCAACTCTGGAAGTATTCGACGCATTAGTCGCGGGTAGAGCAGGGGAGGAGAAAGACTTCCACCCCGTTGAAAAGACCAGGGGGCCTATTCTGTATCTCGATTCGGAAATGAATTTTCTCGAATTCGAATTTTTTGTATTCGGTAACTCTATTTTCGCATTTTGAATCCTTATTTCGAAAAGTGAATCCGAATTAAGAAAATTTGCAACTATGTAATTCGAAATTAATTGTCAAATGTATTCGAGGGACTCGGTTAGCAAAAGTCAGCACACTAAACAAAGCCAATTTGAAATAATGGTGGAGTTTATGGAATCACATCCAAACTTGGCCAAAGGCTACGTAAAATGTGCCGACACTAAACAAACAAGTAAACATTTGTGGGAGCGGTTGAGTGAGAATTTAAATGGAGATGGACCACCCATACGGGACATGCTTTCGTGGGAAAAGGTAAATTTCTGTGTGAACAAAATTATTTTGCTATTATACGTTACCTGTGCATTAATTTCTATTTATTTTGTTTGCATTAAAGGTTTGGGCGGATTACAAAACCCACATTAAGGCTAAAGCTCACAAAAATAAGTTACATATGTCGGGGACAGGTGGTGCCTGCAAAAGTTCATTCCTTCAATTCAGTTGAATTAAGAGCATTTGACTTACTGCAGATAAATCAAGCGGTAGATGGGATAGGAGATGCTCAAAAGTTCAGTGCGGGAACAAGTGAAGTCACACAAAGCTACCAATGTGAAATCACGGATCCAAGCACTCAGAATGACATAAGTGATTTGCAAAATTTGGAAGAACTACCACCTTTAACGCCACCTTCTCGCCCCCAAACGTCACCCAAATGTAGCACTGTGCGGTCAAGTAAAAACAATCTCTTGAAAATGCAAGTAGACGGGCAAATAAAGTTGCACAAGGATTGTACTAAGATTTTAAAAGACGTGAATTACAATTTAAAATCTTTAGTTAAATCTAATAAGAAACTTGTTGAACAAAATGAAGAAAAAATAGAACTAGAAAGACAAAAACTAAAGTTTGCAAAGTTGAAGCATGAGTACAAAATTAAAAGCGACAGGGAGAGGAACAATGTAAGAATTGCAAAACTTAAAATCAAGGAACAAATGTTAAATGTAAATACCCGTTAATTTTACTTATTGAAATGTATGAATAATTGAAAGAAATGAAATAAATGGATTGCTTTTTAGTTACTTTATTTAAATTACGAACGCAAGCTTATTTTAATTCGGTCTCGTATTGTTTGCGCAATTCGTGAAAACTCGTTTTGATCTACGCTGGGTAAAGCCAAATTAGATCGTTCTTCATTAATTTCAATTACTGTTGGTGCTTCAACGTTGTATATGAGGCAAATGTTATGCAGGGCACAACAAACGTTCAAAATTTTAACAACTTTTTTTGGTGCATAGTGAAGCTCTCTTCCAGCAAGCAGGCATCGAAAACGACTTTTTAAAATTCCAAATACACGCTCGATTATTGATCTTGCTTTTGTAAATTTTTCATTGTACAAACTTTCAAGTGAATTTTCTTCTGCATTGCGGTAAGGCGTAAGGAGCCATGGCACTAATGGATATCCAGAATCACCTTAAATAGGATAGATAATGAATAATTAGTAAGCCTTAGGCTATATATAATTACAAGTACAAGCGGTTTGAATAAAATCACCGGCCAATTAACCATGAAGATTTATCTCCATTTTGATAGTTGGATAGCATGTTTTGTCATTTGTTTGAAAGGCTCCATACGTGTGCATCATGCGCTGCTCCACCATAAACTCCATTTACAGCTCTTATATTCATGTTATGGTCACAAATCTAATTATAAAGTACAATAAATAAGTCTGAATAAAACGTCGTAATATAAACTTACCACCATAGCATTGACGCTATGCTTTAGCTTTTGATTAAAAAAGAGATGTTCATCTTTTACTGGTCTAACCATCTGAATGTGAGTTCCATCAACAGCACCTATTATTCCTGGTAATCCAAATTTTGAATAAGATTAATTCTTAGCTTCACGCTTTTCTTGTAAGCTCATTTCAAATTTTATGTGTTTCGGACACATTGTTTTTTCAATAGCATTCAAAACTTCTGCAATACATTGAGATGTGGTGGACTGTGCTAACGCTGCAAACCGGTCTTGCCCTATTTGATGTTGATAGCCCCCTTGACCAAGGAATTTTAAAGTAGCAGCAAGTTTTATAGCTGGATTTACTGCCGTGGATCTTATAGGTACCGTTAGTTCTTCAGTTATGCCTCTTAAAACATAATCAAAGGCTTCCTTAGAAAGTCTAAAGTTTTGTATGAAGCTATAATCCCAAATGCAAAAACAGTTTATAACCGAACATAATACATATGTACATAACAAATTACCTATTTTGCGATAATTCCATAATATTAAATTCATTTATGTATCTTCTCGTAATCCTTTCCTCAATAATTTCCTCGTCCTCCATCCACAATGCAACGGAATCCATATTTTTCAGATAAATTTAAACTTATTTCATTTTATTTGGACATTTAGCATTCGAAAATACTGACACAGGGTGGTACAACTTTCGCATATTTATAAACTTATTTCGATTTTTTTACAGAATGCTAAAACACATTCGAGTCGAATATTAAATTCGAAAAGAATTTACTTTCGAATCGAGATACAGAATAGGGCCCCGGATGGAATTGGCACCACGTATCGACAAAAAAAAACGAGTGGCGCGCTGTTAACTCGGCTATAATCGCGAAAGCGGTGTCTTCGCAACTAAAGAAGAAGAAGAGCAGACAATCACCGTGCGCCAAATACGGGAAAACCCGTTAAAAGAGATCCCGCACCTTTCCGTCCATTCCAAAGCTGTTTTTGACAGCTCGAAAAGAAGTTGCTTTATGCGTCTATGTCTGAATTTGATATCACCGCAAAACTAATACGGCTATGTAAACTTACGTTGAGCAATACCAAAATATCCGTAAGGATTGGGAAGGATCTCTCGAACGGCTCTATACCAAACGAGGTATCAGACAAAGCGACTATCTATAGTGCGACTTTTTCAATCTAATCCTGTAGAAAATAGTTCGAACTGCAAAAGCAGCTTTGAAATCTACGGAGGTGTGCTGATCCTTTTTTACGGGTGTTTTTCAGGATTTGGCGCGTGGTGACTATGTGCTCAGTTGTTGATTTTCCAGGCCTGAAGCCACACTGTATCCGATGTTTAGAAGGCTTATCCCACGGTAGTTGGCGCAGATTGTGGGATCTCGCTTTTTGTAGATTAAATTCCAATCATCAGGCATGCTTTCGGCCGACCATATTCTACAAAGAAACTATTGCATGCATTTGATTAGTTCTTCACCGCCGTATTTGAATAGCTCAGCCGACAATCCATCGGCCCTTGCCGCTTTATTTTTCTTCAGACGGGTAGCTGTTATGTTGTTCATGATCGGGCAATGGAACGTCTGCTCCATCGTCATCAATTGGGGAATCGGATTCACCATCTCCTGGTGTTATGTTTTCACTGCCATTCAGCAGGCTAGAGAACTGTTCCCTTCATATTTTTGTATGCTCTTACTAGATCACCTCTAAAATAGAATTCTTCCAAAGGCGTTATCTATTATAAATATAAGTATTTGCATGTTACAATAAATATGTAACTTACGGTCTTTGTACATTTTAATTCCTTCTGAGTATGAATAAAAAGAAATATATATGTACATATATTTATGTTTAAATAATTTGGACAAGATTTTATTTGTAAACTAGCTGACCCCGCAGTCGTTTTCCTGCGTGAAATTATGTGTTTAGAAATGAAAAAGTTGAATTTATCATTTCACTTTTTTTCAATGTATCGCAGCTTGATAAACATTTTTTGGTTTCTGTTCCGGTGTATAGAAAATATGGTTTTCCAACTCGTGAGCAGGCCACGTATATCTGGCCGAGTGAAAAACATAGCATTTCCAAATGTATACCATACACTATGCGACTATCCTTGTGTCTCAAATGGAATTTTCACTGGAAACTGAATACGTTTGAACTGAAATGGCAAATCGTTAGAACTCAGAGGAATTCGTAGAATCAAGCATTCTGCCCCTTTGTATTCGATAGCTGCGTCACAATCAGTCAGGTTCCATTACACAGTTTCGGCGCCTGAAGATTGTGGAACATAATAACGACAGATCCAACTTTGAGACGCAAATGATGCGGTGGCATACCAAGCCTATTCAAAGAATTTAGAAATTCCACGATCGATCAATTTGTATGAGCGCAAGTCTCCCGGAATTTGACTTTGAATCTTCCAGTTTAAATCAACAACATCGGTATTTTTGGCAGCTAAGATTGCGCGTGCACTTAAGGAATTGTGGTTACGATAATTTGTCTAATGTCTGAATATTCGTGATGAGTTCATCTTTGGTGAATTGTTAAAGGGAAGATGGAATTGATATCAAACCACCGGAAGTATCAACCGGAATTTACCCATTTCCAATTCTTAGCGAATACGATGTAAAATGTCTTCGGCAATGTCATTTTTGTTCGTATTCCATAATTGACGCTAATTTGATGGCTGATCTTCGCGAAAAGTGTGCGAACTTCATTCCAGTGATTATCGTGTTCCAGCAATTGTAATTGTAATTGTATGTATAATATAGATATTTCCGAATAGAGCAAGTTCTCGCAAACGGTTCACTGACGAAAGTTGAGAAAAAACTCGTAAATGTTAATTTTGTTGCTGGGGGTGTTTTCTCTGTCTGTACTGTATTCTCTGTGTTGAAATAGACTATTTGGTCATTCTCCAAATTAACTGCGAGACGCACAACAGTCGGAAAACGTTCATGAATCGCAAAAGTAAATATCATACAAAGCGCTTTATTGCAGTTCACGTATCGACCGTATCGTTCAAGATCAGTAACCGCCATGTTGCTTCCTTTGTGACGTATTTACACACGTATTTTATCGATTACACCAAACTGCAATACGCAACATTGACATGACTTTTGAATGTGAATTAGACAACAGTGGCGAATATGGTACGATCCATATGTTGTCGACTTCGATATGTTGTTAACTTCGATATTCACGCCTCTAAGTTCAACGCTAACTGTTCTGCCATTGTCATCTGGTGAGCGACGCTGATACATTGGATATCCATCATTTCTAGTTTGTGTTTCCGAAAGAAAAGCACCTGGATAGTGTTTCGTACATTTATTGTCAGACATACAAACCGAAGTGGTATTGTTATGTCCGTAAGGTACATGAACCATATTGGTTTCGTATAATTCTGCTTCTATCTCTGGATCAGGAATTTCCGCAGAAATGATTTCATCAATTTGATTTGGTGTAACCACCGTCCACCATCCAAAGAAGAATATGTGCGTGCGGCAAACTTCTCTTTTGCCACTCAACAGAGTACATCCAGCATCTAACAGCACCACATATACGTTGCTTTAAGATAAAGTTTACAAAACATCGCAACTGTTGTTTGAAAAGTTGTCCTCTGACATCGTGACGATCGCTTGCTGATTGCCCGCGATCCATAATTTCATTCGTATGTCATCGCATCCTGGGAATACTCGGTTATGTACCATGGGCTGTCAATATACATACTTATGTTGATGCCAAAACGAACGCGACCTCTTCGTGGCATCGTAACAAATTTCAATCTGTAATTGAGCACTTTGTGTGAAACACACATAACGTTTTCACGGTATAAATTTCAATAATTTTTTTTTTTAATTACCTGGAATAAAGAAAGCAAACGACAAATTTGACAATTGAAAAACAAAAGGAAAAAAGTTGAAAAAAAATGTTTGTATGAAAAAAAAGTTATTTTTTTGGAATTGTCCAACTTTCCGACTTTTCCTCACGAAAAGCATACGCTTTTTTTATTTCTAAACTTTCCTCGGTCCACAGCGATCAACCGCTGAAAATTTCATCAAGATTGGTTCAGCTGTTCTCGAGCATTAGCGTTACTAACAGCATTCATTCGTTTGTATGAGAAAAAGAAAAGGGCTCTTTTTAGGGGTTTTCCGGCAATTATTCGAATTTTTTTTGCCATAAAAACCATCCTTGAGCCTCAACGAACATTTAAAAAAAAAGAATTGGCAAAATTGGTCCAGGTGTTTTTGAGTTATGTGCCAGCATTTAAAATCATAATTAATTTTTTTTTCGGAAAATTTTCCAGAATTTTCTTAAGTATTCTCCTTGTTTGGGCGGAGACCTGTCCGAATTGGTGGTAATCACCGAAATCGGTCCAGGCGTTCTCCAGTTATAAGCGTAGTAACTAACGTCACTTTCTTTTATATATATATATAGATATGTACAAGTATGTATGTACGAGGGCTGCTATATATATTTTATCAAAGAAAATGGTTTTATTGTTTTTCAAAATATTCTCCATCAAGATTTATACACTTTTGCATGCGCTCAAACCAATTTTCGAAGCACTTTTTCCACTCCGATTGAGACACCTCCAAAACATGGTTTTTGAATGCTTCAACAGCATCTTCTGGCGACGAAAATTGTTGGCCACGCATTATTTTCTTGATGTATGAGTGCCAAGTCAGGGCTGTACGGCGGATGACCCATCAATTCGACGTTTTGGCCGGTCAAGAAGGCGCTGGTTTGAGCCGATGTGTGAGAGCTCACATTGTCATGGTGCACAATGATTCGTCTTCTCTTGTTCGTTTTTCGAATTTCTCCGAAGACTTCAGGCAAACAAATGGTGGTGTACCACTCAGAATTGACCGTCCTATGTTGCTCAAGCGGAACAGCCGCCACATGACCAGTTTTGCCGAAGAAACAGGCGACCATTTGCTTCGAAGTGCTTCTTCCACGAACAACTTTCGTTGGATTTGGCTCGTCTTGGAAGACCCACACGGTCGATTGCTGTTTTGTTTCGGGCTCATACGCAAAGATCCATGATTCGTCATCTGTCACGATCTTATAAACGTCTCTTGAAGCACCGCGATCGTATTTTTTCAGCATTTCTTTACACACGAGCCTTTTTTTGAGCGATTTTCAAATTGTGCGGGATCCAACGAGAACAAACCTTTTTTACGGCCAGGTGTTCATGCAATATCGAATGTATGCTGGTGGGAGAAATGCATAGGCATGCCTCTATCTGAAGGTATGTTACATGACGGTCTTGCCTTATCAGTTCACGTACGGCATCGATGTTTTCTGGCACAACGGCTGTTTTTGGACGACCTACACGGAATTCGTCTTTGAGCGACCGTCGGCCACGATTGAATTCGTTGTACCAGTTTTTCACAGTGCTATAGGATGGTGCTTCATAGCCATACAAAGATTTTAGTTCATCGATGCACTCTTGTCGTGATAATTCACGTCGAAAGTTGTGAAAAATGATCGCACGAAAATGTTCACGAGTTAATTCCATTTTTTTGCCGCGATGAATTTTTTAATTCCCTGTAAATAAAACAATTCACGATTAAATGACAAAACGTTCTGAGTGATGTTATGCTAAAAAATGTCAAACTTTCCAATGGAAATGTCAGATTGCACCTGGCAACACTTAGTGTTGCCTAGGCCAGAAATATATATAGCAGCCTCCGTATTATTTAATACTTTTGCGAATAAAAATGTATTTATGTTTAAATACTATGCTGTAATGCTGCAGCTGCTCCAAATTGTTCTTTCACATTTTGAAACCTTAAAAATAAATTAAATTATTATATATGCACTAAATTTATTAAATTACTTACTTTTCTTAGTTGTCCATTTCTTTATTTTGTCGTTTTTTTTTGTACAACAACTAAGTGCTTGTGCTTTTCAACTCATGTGATGAGTGTTTTGTGTTTTTTCTTTCTTTCTTGTGAGGTTTGAGCAAGAATAACCTCACAGCAAACCTTACAAATCAATTATGAGGTTTTCTCAGAATAGGGCTGTTATTTTCAATTTGGTTCACTAAAATTTTTGTCTCTACAGAAGAGCTGCTCTGATTTCACAGTACAACAGCTAATCTGGGGGGTGAGAAATTCCAAGTCAGGGTGATGGTACTAGGTCAGTATAGTAAAACCCTCAAAGGGTTTGGCGTTCGTATGTGTCAGTTTTTTTTATGACCTTTTCAATTTTACAGTACATCAGCTAATCTGCGGGGTGAGAAATTCCAAGTCAGGGTGATGGTACTAGTTCAGTATAGTAAAACTCTCAAAGGGTTTGTTGTTCGTATGTGTCAGTTTTTTTTTATGACCTTTTAAATTTTTTCCTTATCTTGATGTTTTTTCGCTTAATTGTAACATTTTGGCACAGTATTTTGAAAACACAAATTGCAATGCGGATTGCACTACTGATTTTATGCTGTTCACTCGCAAACTACCAATCGTAGTAGACAAATTTATTGACGTATCACGTAATTTTCTTTCGTATGTTTTCCGATCCGTGCACGGATGTAACGATTCGACTCCAGATTGAACTGCTGATTCTTAGTGTAAAATTATTTTTTTCTCGTTAAAAAAACATTCTGTAACCTTTTAAGAGTTTTTAATAAATTATTATAATTGATTTTAAGTCTTATGAGAAAAAAATGTATTTGTATTTTCGTTTGTCATTTGCACCTTTTACAACAGTAAAACTGATCTAAAATCTTGGTAGCATTGAAGAAAGCGTTTATACCACTTTAAAGAGGTATCCACATACTCTCTTATACAAACTCAACTCGATCACTTTCTTGTTGGTTTTGTAATTTTTTGTTAAGAGAGCAGGGAAATGGCGAATCAAGGACAGCTAGTGATAACTATTACTTCATAATATACGTATAATGATACTCTTTGACAATAATAAAAGAAATAGTTAAGGTCCGTTTATCAATTAACTCAAATAATTACCGTTTTTTGTTAGATATATGGCCAAACCTTGTTCTTTTTTTTGTAACAACCATAGGTAAATATAATTATATATTAGCAATGTTTATTATAATCCATTCTCGTGAAATATTACATGAATGATAAATAAATTCTAAATATTCACTTATTTCAGCTTCGAAAAAAGGTTATGAGCGGCGCAATGATCCAACTCTGTAACATAATCAAAGAGTTCTTCCATACAGGTTTCGGTTGTTTTAGATTTGCCATTTACTCTGTCATTGCATTCTTGGTATTTACTATACAAAGCTTGTATGTTACCATTATTTTGACACTTCTCCTGGAAAGATAAGAATGTTTCACGTTTTGTTTTAGTTTTCAATAGTTTCTTCAATTATACAGCGGAACACTAGTCTGATTTTCGTCAGCATACAATAAGGGGTGTTGTGGAATCCAAGACAGAATTGCTTAGCTGTCAGAATTGTAAACCAATTCTGATTTTCAATGGTGTCACAGAATCTGTTTGGATTTTCATCTTTTCGAACGTATGCAAAACCAATATTCGAATGAGCTGTGTACTAATGAGACAAAACTTGCAAATAAATACATTTGGAAACAATCCTATTAAAGTTTTTCATGAGTTCCGAATTAAAGAAAGATTTTAACAGATAACATTTATCGAATGAATAAATACGCATTTGGGTGTTAAATTACGTTTATTAGGTTTTGTAAATCCAATATCTTTAAATATCTGATTTTCCGTGACACCCAAACCCGATACAAATTCTATTTCGAATATCAAACCAATAATATATGAATTCATAACAACTACATACTACTTTTTTTGATCGGTTTCAATTATGATTCCGACAACTATCAGATTCCACAACACCCCTGAATAATTAAATAATATGTCATTTAGTATTAAGGATAGTGTACAGCTACTTGATTTGGTAATATAAGTCAATCAATATCAATATTTAATCCAATTATTATGAACAAAACCACTTGGCGGGCAGTGAAATTAATTATTGAAATATTTATTTAAAGTATGACTTACTATCAAGATACGATTCAAACAAATTTTTATGAAAAAGGTTTATTAATCAGTACTAAAAAAATTTAGTTTTTTGGGGAATCGATGCTGAGGCGTTAATGATAACGTTCAGTCTATATTCTTTTGTCCAGTTCGTTAATATGGTCGCTGTGGATTTAGTGGGTGAGAGTGTTAAGCTCTTTGCATGGGAAAAGCGGGAAAAGTGGTAGATATGAGCTGTTCCACTATGGTTAAAGTCATAATTCCTAAACTGTGACAATTTGACCGACGTAAGGAAGCATTCGCCGAAAGTAATTACGTTTGACCCACCTTAGAGGAATTTTGTCATTACAACGACAGATAATGCACATCTATAATGACTCAATCCGGAAGCTTGGTTGGGTGGTCCTTAAAGGGCAAATACACGACATACATGTGCGTTCGATCTGTGTGAATTCGTTTCGCCCATACACGACACACAAATCTATTTTGCGTTCGTTCTTCATACAGTTAAGATGTGCGACAGACAAGCGGAACCTTTCTTCGAATTTATTTCTAATGTAGCACTTTTATCTATTTCTTTGTATTTCGTTAATAAGTTATTCCAACTTTTATTTTTCTCAATTTTATTTTTATATTTATCACTTTTCGTTTGCCAAATTGCCAATTCATTTTTTATAAGATCAATAAATTCTGATACGAAATCTCTACTAAGGGGGGAGCCTGCTTTAGAAGCTTCAAACAATCGATTTTTTTTTTTTGCTTAAGTGTCTTTAAAAATTATCTAACAATATTTCCCCACAGTTATAGATTGGAATTCGAAATATTGTCGAAGCTAAAAGGGAAATAGTGACCGAGCGTCACAAATATATGAGCGCTTGGGCAAAAAGGGAAAACTTTGAAGCGCGATTTCTCGGTTTTTAATTTTTACGATTATTTTTAATTGCCGGGCATGATAGAAAAAAACTAAACGTCGTATGGAATTAGGGCAAAGTTTATTATCATTGGCATAAAATTATCTTCTATTTAAACTAAAAAAATTAAGAAAGTCAAGTTTGAACATATTTTTAAACAACATAAAGTAAAATTTTTTTGGTCAAAAACCACTTTTTTTTAGTTTTTAATTCTTTGAATTTTTTGTTTTCGATAGAAATTGCGACCTGCATCCTGCCCGCCGTCCGAAAAATGCACATGCGAGACGCATCGGTTAATTGCTTCCCGAAGACAGAGTATCAAAGATTTCGTATCCAAAAAATTTGTGAAAGATGTTCAAATATATAACTTGTAATAGGGTTTCGTCCATAGCTGAGGTATGCTTAGCCGCTATAGGGTCAGCCTTGGGACCCACGAACCCTTAGCAAAGAAAAGTGTTTACTCTCGTAACGATGTATCCACACCCCCTTATGTGGATAGACAGACCAGCGTGTATTTGTACGGCCAGTCAGATGGAAGAGAGCGAAATTGGCGCGCCAGGCGTTGACGCTTGATGAAGTCGGCACGGTGATTTATACGGCGGTGATGATAACGAACGAAATTGACGAGCCAGGCATTGACGCTTGGTGAATATCGGGTAGTGTTTTCCAGGCTCCTCTGCGAAGGAGAGATAAAGTTAGGAACGAACTGTATTCGTTGACCTCCGGCTAGCAACTGACCCAGCACTGTACTTACATGCGAGTAGCCTGTTAGTCGCGTTAGTTTGGTAACGGTGTATTACGCTGTTCGAGGCAGCGCAGCTCTGACTCACATAGTAACGGTGCACTAGTGTGCAGGCAGCGGTAGTGACGCTGCTCGAGGCAGCGCAGCTGTGATGTCGCTGTATCACAACGCAACTACGGTCGAGCCTTTGCGCGTACCGATATCACACGAAAACAAACAAAACGGCAGAGTCATTGCGAGCACTGGTGTTACACCGATTTGGTATAATACCTTTTCAACACAACGCCTGCGAAAACTGCCTAATTCGATCGCATTCGGTGTGAAGTGCTTGCTTATATAGCAGCATAGCGCAGCTTTCGTCACCGTAGTGAGGTAAGTTTTGTGCGTAGTCAATGCGGTGAAGTTTAGTACGTATGGTGGAAAGCTCTATTTTGAGGTATGGTGAGGGTAAATGATGTACTGTGGAGTGAAGTTGAAGTCAATTATTGTAAGGTGGTAAAAGCCATGTTACAAACTATAAAGCCTAGAAATTTCGCTTGAATCAATTATTTCTTTCCCTCCCAAAAAAAATCGGTCGAGCCTCTAAAGCAGGCTCCCCCCTTAACACTTGCCATTGTTCGACCGTGATCTTCACTGTTCGGCGACACGAGAAATGAGATGCACATGTGTGTCGTGTATGGCCACTTTTAGCATCCACCTTATAGTCCGAGGTAACACCATGTGATTAATACCTGTTCCTACATTGGTTTATGATTTTACTGGTGAAAAATTTGACATAAGAAAAGTAAGTGAACATCTTATGCCCCTGATATTTGCTGATAAGAACGAGGATTTTTGAGAGAGTGGTATTAAAAAAATAATGGCGAGATGTTTTCGAACAACCCGATGCATATTTGACCTAAATCAGATCATCATGCTATGTTAAATAAATGCTTAAAGTTTCAGTCCTACTCTGAGAAAACTGAGAAAAAACGCAAAACAACTGGTTTGCGAGGTGTGCTGAGATTTAACAAACCTCACAAGAAAAAAGCACAAAACACTCAACACATAAGTTGAAAAGCACTTTGCTGTGAACCAGCTGGTTTACGAAATCAAACAAGATAAAATAAAGAAATGGACAACAAAGAAAGTAATTTCCCAAATTTATTATATTTAGTGCATATATAATAATTTAATTTATTTTTAGGGTTTCAAAATGTGAAAGAACAACTTAGGAGCAGCTCCAGCATTAGAGCATATTATTCAAACATAAATACATTTTTATTCGCACATGTATTAAATACTATGTTGTATATCTTAAAAAAACGAATGTTCTGGTTTTTGGGTTTCTTACAAAACTAAAAATCAGGGTTACTCAAAAATGTAAGTTGCTAAAGGGTTGCATTTCAACACGCCACCTCAACGAACATATTTGAGCATTACAAGTAAATATATTTAACTCACGTTCAACATTTTAGAAAATTTTTCATGAATAGGTCTGGCTAGGTTCTTAGTAAATATGACTGCAATCATATTACTAGTGCTGTAGTAATTAAGTTCGATTTCGCCACCTTTTGTTTATTTCTAATAAAATGATATTTAATATCAATGTGTTTACTTCGAGCGTGGTATACGGGGTTCTTGACTAAATTCATCGCGCTTAAATTATCTCCGTTCACTATCATCACATCCGGACATTCGAGTTCCATTTCAGTTAATAGCTGCTTCAAGTAAACAGCTTCTTCAACAACGCATGCTAGCGCCAGGTATTCGGCGTCTGTGCTGCTAAGTGCTACCGTCGTCTGCTTTTTACATTCGTATGAAAACACTCCTCCGGCTAAAATAACTGCATACCCAGTATACGATTTCCGATCACCTGTGTCGCCACCCCAGTCGGAATCCACAAAACACTCAATTGGTTTACCGGTTTTGTTATACCTCAGTTGCATATCTTGTGTGGTGCATAAAAACCTTAATATGCGCTTTGCTTGCAGCTTACAAACCGAGTGCAAGATATCAGGTCGCGTGCACTAGATACATAAGTGACCCAATGAGTGATTGATACTGCACCTGATCTGCTTTTTTACAATTCTGGTCATTACACACAACTTAGTGTCCTGGATCTAAAGGGATGGCGATCGGTCGACAATTTTCCATTTGGTACTCGCGCAATAACCTTTTAATATGTCCCTTCTGACTAATAGCAATAGCTCCAGTTTCACCATCTTTCTCAACCTCCATGCTTAAAAAGTGCTGGACTTGACCCTTGTCCACAACTTCAACTTTATTTGATATCATATCCTTTCTAAGTTTTAAGTGACTGTAATCCGAGCTGGCAATCAGTAAGTCATCAACATAAACGGCTATAATATTCAACTGCTTGCCCCTGTGCATAACTTATATGCACGGTTCACACTCACACTGTTTGAATCCTATCTGCTTCAATATGGAATCCAATTTCATATTCCATTGGCGACCGGGTTGCTTAAGGCCATATAAAGCTTTCTTTAACTTTAAGCAATGATCAGGATAACGCTTATCCACAAACATTTCGGGTTGATTCATATAAATATCTTTATCTTTCTTTCTTATCTTTATACATCCATTTGATGTAAGTGCAAACGGTATTCCGCTGCTATCGCAAAAATCATTCGGATGGTATTGTAACGTACGACGGGTGAAAAAGTCTCGGTATAGTTTACACCGTAAATTTGCGAACACCCATTCGCAACCAACCTCGCTTTAAACCGTTCTACATTTCCATCCTTATTTCTTTTGACCGCGAACACCCATTTATTACGCACTGGTTTTTGCTCTCTTGGCAGCTTCACAAGTTCCCAAGTCTTGTTCTTCAACAACGATTCGTATTCAACTTTCATTGCATTGTACCAATCGCCAGAAAGTTCACTTGATAACGCCTCACCTACTGTATCAGTTATTTTAATATCGTCGTACGTCAACAAGCTTAAGTAATTATGCTGTTTTTTCGGTCTACCGCATTCACCAGTACGAATTAATTTAGGTCTACCTGGCCCACGTTTAAGCGGAGTTGGTTCATCTTCAGCAGACTCGAAATCGTCATCACTTTTCTCTTGCTTTTTTATCGTACAATCTATACGCCTTTGAAGTGTCAGAATATCCTACCATATTCTTTACCCTTTGGCTTGAATTTGTCTCGCTGCCGTTTATCAAGGGCCACTGCAAATGATCCAAACGCTCTTAAATGCGCCACCGTTGGCTTATGCCCATGCCATGCTTCATAAGGCGTTACACTATCTAACGCTTTGGCTGGAGAACGATTCCGCAAATACGCGGACGTAGATACCGCTTCACCCCATAACGACTGTTCGAGACCTGCACCCAGCAACATACACCTTGCCATTTCAAGTAGAGTGCGATTTAACCTCTCAGCAGCATCATTTTGCTGTGGCGTATACGGGACCGTAAGTTGCCGTAAAATGCCATTCGCTTTTAAATATTAATCAAAAATATTGTTGACAAACTCTGTCCCAATGTCGCTTCTTAATATCTTTAACTTCTCCCCAGTTTGACGCTCTGCCATTGCTAAATATACATATCATGAAATGAAAACACACAACTTATCTTGTACATGAATGGTTGTTATGGAAATAAAAATAACTCCATAGGTCCCGCAATCACTAGACATTAATCCTATTCAAAATATCTGTAACTTTTTGGAAAACCGTATTCGAAAACATCGAATTTCATCAAAATAAGGCCAAAATGCTGGATCATGGACTTAATGGGTCAAAACATCCGGAAATAATACTAGAAATTGAGTGGGGAGCATACAACGATGTCTAGGGACACTAATAGCAACAAAATGTAGGCCAAAACCCGTTAAAAGTATTGTAATTACTTTTGTTTTATGTAAACAATCATAAGTGTACGTAAACTTTTTTGATATAAATTATGCTCATTTTAAGCTTTAACTTTAATTTTTTTTATTTGTGTAAAAAAAAATATTTTAATATGATATGTTTAATGTTAAATATACATATCTTGAAATGGATAGAAAAAAAACAAAAAATTTATTAATTTTGAAACAAATAAACGTGTCGGAATTTAATGGAATTAGGTGTATGTAAACTTTATTGGTCCACTGTAAGTGTCAAGAAGCGCCGCACTGTGTTGCGGCTAGTGGAAAAGTAACTTTTCTCCGATTATTTTTTTCAGTGTTTTTAATTATGCAATTTTGTCACAGACATTCCAAGTAAACAAAAAACACATAAAGCTTATTTTTATGTTGGCCCGTTGATTTTTAATTGATTTTAGAAGTCAAATATACAAAATTTTCACGAAAAGAGGGGATTTCAGGGCTGTATTCAAAATGATCTCATTTGATTTTGGTGACAGATATTTTGATTCGGAAAAAAAATCTGCCTTCGGACAAGTATCTTCTGTAAAACAAAGGAATGTTGTTTGAGACATTTTCATATGCACCTTTTTTAGAGCGAAAACCCGACTAAAGGTCCATTTTTCCTTTAAATTTGGGTTAGGTAAGCAATATCTAAAAAGTCCCAGAGAATCCCAGTTCCAAACCACTACAGAAATGTTACATAATTTGTTTTCAACGAACTGTGAAAAAATCAGCTGCCCATACCTGCCCTCCTGGGAGTTATAGCGATTTTAGTATATCACTCTCAGTATTTATTCCATAGAAATAGAACGGAAATTCTCGGAATCACTTATTTTTTTTATTCTACATTTATTCTAGCACTCCACAAAAATGAGCATAACTCTCTTTAAACTGAAGCTATTGACTTCAAAGCGGTATCAAATTAAAGCTTTTATTGCCACCTTTCAAATAAGAAATCAAATAGATTTTGGTTTTATATAAAATTTCAGAGTTTTTCAACAAATATCGAAAAATCATGAAAATTTGACGTTTATAATTCTTGTTCGGACCACCCTATATTTTATTTAAAAAACTAATCATAGGGTATTTATCAGAAATAAAAGAAGAATTAAAATACATTTTTTTTGTAAATTTTTCGAACAACTTTTTTTTTTTTACTTTTGTTGAAAATTTGACCCAACAATTTTTTTCGGTGTAAATTTTTTTTTACTCATTCTGTTTGGGATTTCATTCTGACCAATCTGTAGAAGTTTCTCATCGATACAATTAAAATTACAGTTTAGACAATATGATTTCCAAAAAATTCCGGTTTCGCAACACTGTGCGCAGCTGTCAACGCACCAAACATCGTTGTGTAAAATTCTGCTACTAACTGCAGCAAACAGTCCGTTTCTTGTTACATTTTGATGCGAAGATTTTTCTCGATCTTTTCCTTTACATTGTGCAACTGCAACATTTTAAATTTGATTTTTTGCTATTGTCACTGCGTGTGCTTGCGGTACCTGCGCTGTCGTTCGATTTTGCATGATCAAAATATTTTTTTCTTGCGTTTGTGTTTGCGTGTGCTACGAAAGCTGGCACGCTACCCAAGAAGCATAATAACGAATAAATCATCCTGGAGACACAATCCAATTTCAGCAAGCTTCTCTGCGACTGCCGTGAACTTGCAAACGTATTGCTGGCCACACTCACCGTCATTCATTGGAATTCCAAGTAACTGCTTGAACAAAGTTACCTTTCTCACAGAGTCATAATTGGACTCATCCAATTTGTCTATGTTAAAAAGCGACGAACTCATATTTTTTATTAATTACTTAACGCGATTTACTAGGTTCCCAGGAATTTGCACCTGGGCCCATAACCTGTTGTATATCTTACATTTGCACTGCACGGATCCAAGAAAAAACGTTTTGGAATGTTCAACTCAAAAAGGCAAAAAAAGATGTAGTTTATTCAAAAGTTAAAATGCAAGTGAAAAGAATGTTCTGGTTTTTGGGTTTCTTACAAAACTAAAAATCAGGGTTACTCAAAAATGTAAGTTGCTAAAGGGTTGCATTTCAACATACTACTTACATACATATCCACAAATAAAATCTTGTCCAAACTATTTAAACATAAATATGTATATTTCTTTTTATTCATACTCAGAAGGAGGTAAAATGTACAAAGACCGTAAATGAAATATTAATTGTAATAGGTAATACTTATATTTATAATAAATAACGCTTTTGGAATACTTCCTCCATTCTATTTAAATAAAATAATTTCAAATTTCGTTAAAATATTGAAATTAAAAAAACCGATCTTGCATTATAAGTTTGCTTTCAGATATCACAAATTTGTGAGGTAATTGTAAGCATTTGTGCTTTTGAAACCACCTCAGGAGACAGAAAACCTCACAATAGTGATGGTAGGGTTTTTTGTGAAGCCACGAGAATATGGCTGTTTATATAAAAAATGTGTTTCCAAACACAAATCATTGAACTAACTGAACATACATAAATATACGAATACATAATTTTTGCTGAATTGAGGCGACTATAAGTGCTAACGTTCCTTTTTCCGCTCAAGCCATTTGATCATCTGACCACTTATATTTTTGGATTAGGAATCATATATGTACAAAATGTAAAGGTCTATACTTTCTCATTCAGTTTGTAAATATAGTTTTGCGAATTTTGAAAAGGAGTTCGCCTGTTTAAAATTAAGAACCAAGAAAGGTAGTGGAAATAGGTATCACTTTCCCAAAATTGTACAATCAGAATTCGCATCAGCTATATCCAACCATACCACTTTTAACCCCGAAATCGCGGGATTTTTTTTTTTATTGAAACGTAGTAAATGATGGTTTTACATTTTATTGAAATTGCAACTAGTGATAAATTTAAACTAATAAGCAATATTTTTCTCAATGTATGAAGTAAAACAATAAAAGCTGCAATAACAAGCTTTTCTTTTTTTAGGCTAACAACTAAATATAATGATATTTGTTGTTTTCTTAAATACGTAATAGATCATCAAACGTTGTTCTTTTCAGTCTGCGCCTGCTATTTCTAGTCTCACCTAGTTGTCGGGCTTCACTGTTTACATGATTTTGTAACCTTTTTGCATGTTTCGATGCTGTTTCGCGAATGACTTCCCGAACCATTTTTAAATGAAGATCACGATGCAGATCCGAATTGCGTATGTTACCATTTTTCGCAGAACTTTGTTCTCGAATCTTTGAACAGCTTCGATGTATAACGGGGCAGCGCATCCCCATAGTTGAATTCCATATGTCCAAATAGGTTTCAAAGTTTGATTGTAGACTAGGAGTTTATTTGATGTTGTTAAGGGAGATTTCTTGCAGATCAACCAGTTTATTTTGTGGTATTATAGTTTTAGTTCTGAAACCTTTTTTTGTATATGCTGCTTCCAATTCAACTTTGCATCCAACGTTATACCAAGATATTTCACCGAGGTGGAATACGGGATTACTTCATTTCCAATATGTAAGGGGATATACGTAGCACTTTTGTTAGTGAAGTTTATATGGATAGACTTCAACTCGTTTAAAGTAATGTACCATTTCTTTGTCCATTCTACGATTTGATTTAGTGAAAATTGCATTCTGTGCGACGACTCAACTACATTTTTGCCGGTAGTAATGATGCAGGTATCATCTGCAAATATGGTGATTGCGCAGTTCGGCGGCGTAAGCATGTCACTAGTAAACAAAATGTATAAGATTGGTCTCAGGACACTTCCTTGGGGTACACCTGTTTTTATCGGCTGTAACGTAGTGTTTGATTGTCCCTGCTTGATTCTGAAGTAGCGGTTGCTCAGGTAAGAGTCAACTAGATCGGTTAGATACTGTGGAAAGTGAAGTCTTAATTTATGAAGAAAGCCATGGTGCCATACTCTATCGAACGCCTGCGATACGTCATGAAAAACAGCTGTGCAATTGTGCTTTTTTTCCATCGCATCTTCAATTATGCTCGTTATTCGATGAACTTGATCGATTGTGGAAGGTTGAGATCTAAATTCAAATTGATGAATGGGTATAAGTTCCTTTTCTTCAATTATGTTCTGAAGTCTTTTTATGATTACAGCTTCAAGTAGTTTGGACAAAATAGGCAGCAGTGAAATTGGACGATATGACGAGGCTTCATGTGCGCTTTTGCCAGGTTTTTATACCATAATGATTTCAGATACTTTCCAAGACAGTGGGACGTATCTGAGATTTAAGCAAGCGTTAATTATCGTCGTAAGCTTTGCTATTGCTTTTCGCGTTAGATTTTTTAGTACATCAGCAGTAACCAAGTCGAAACCGGGAGCCTTTTTTGGTTTAAATCTACTTTTAATAATATTTCCTACTTCTCTATTTGTTGTTGGTTGGATTTCACCCACGTATTGCGATTCTTCCAGCTGTGGTAGAGTACCATTGAACGCAAAAGGACTAAATGTTTTAGTTAGTTTGTCTGAGAAAACTTTCGCTTTTTCTTCGTCGCTTCTGACCCAGGATCCGTTTGGCTTTCTGAGGGGTGCATTCGATAATATTGGTTTCCCAACATTTTTTATAGCTTTCCAAAGGGAATAATCCGTATGTTTGTTTGGCGTTAATTTCTCAATATAATTAGAAATATTTTGATTTGGAAATAACTTTATTTTGGTGCTGAGAATCTTAGTTAAATTGTTTAGTTCTGTTTTATATTGAGGAAATCGCGTGATTTGCCATTTTTTACGTAGTTTTCTCTTTTGCTTTATGAGTTCCAAAATAGCGGAAGGATATTTAGTATAAACGTTTTTTTGTTTAGGAACAGGAGTACTTTTCCAAGCAGATTCTTGAATACTTTTCGTAAATGTATGAACTTCATCTTCTAATATATCTTTAGTAGTTATGTTTACTTTAGAATCAATATTTTTGTCGAGCATAACTTCGAAATACTCCCAGTCCGTATGTCTATTAGAGAGATAAGGTGGTATGTCGATTTCTTGTAGATGGCCATTTAAGATTAGATATACTGGCGAGTGGTCCGAATTTAAGTCCAATCCATTTTCCATAGCAATGAATTTCTTAGATATATGTCGAGTGATGAAAAAGACGATCAGGTCAGGTAGTTTTCTTGTGTTGGAGGGCCAGTACGTCGGCTTACCAGTAGACATAAAGTCGCATCCAGTAGCCACAGCAGCTTTAAATAGCTCTCTTCCCTTCGGTGTCGTAACTTTTGAGCCCCATTGGGAGTGTTTTGCGTTAAAGTCACCACCCATGATGAATTTTCCATGGTGTTTTAGTATAAGTTCCGTGTACAAGTCCATTTTGATATCGTGTCTAGGTGGGCTATATATCGAGGTAATACTTATTTTTCCGAAACTAGATTCAACCGATATGGTCGTGGTTTGGAATTCTGGGACACTTATATTAATTTTTTCGTAGTGGGGAATATTATCTCTGATAATTATGGCACTCACCCCTCTCGCATTGTTATTTGGGTGGTTTGAGCAATAGGCCTTGTAGTTTTAGAATTTTACGAATGGTTTATTAGTAAAATGGGTTTCTGATATAAGACAAATATCAATTTTTTCTACATGGAGTAATGTCTCTAGTTCTTTTCTTCGTTTGAGCAAGCCATTTGCATTCCAGGTCATAATTTTTATCGGTTTCATTTTTGCGCTTTACTTTGCTGTCGCTCTAGTTTAGTAAGACGTTCGTGGGTAAGTTTATCTTGCTCTTCCAGCTTATTTAGCTTGTCGAGAATTATGAGGAATTTTTGGAGATATCGCTAATGGAATTCGAATTTGTATGGTTTGCAGACGTATGTTGTTGAATTTGACCTTTGGTTATGCTGGCAAATGAGGGTTTTCCAGATTGCTGACTTACATAAGTAACTTCCTTCTGAGCAGTAGAAGCGGTTGCACTTAAGCGTTTTGGTTGTTGGCGATGCTCTTTATTTTAATTTTTTGAAGTTCTTTTGCCACTTCACGTCCCCTATAGTTCGCAGGGTGATTCTGATTGCAGTTGCAACATTTTGGCGGTAGTTCGGCAGGTTTTGTGCAACTTAGAGTTGTGTGATTTCCGGCGCACTTCACACACCTTGGTGATTTACAACAATAATTTCTGGTGTGACCGAATGCCTGACAGGACTTACACTGCGGTACAAGATTTGATGACCTGATGGACTCTAGTTTGACGACAGAGTTTAAAATATGTTTGATTTCGTAAATTTTCTTTATGTTCTCTGTAGATTCGAAGCATACGATAAACATATTTAAGGATTTTTTTGTTTTGTATTGAAGTTTATTTATGACCTTTGTAACTTTAAAACCCTGCTTCTGAGGATCTGAGACAATGCTTTCCGGCTCACATGAATGATGAAGGTCTTTTACCATTACGCGTATATCCCGAGATTGCTTGTCCTCGTACGAGTACCAGGAAATTTATGATTCGTTTAATTTCCTTGTAAGTATTCTATAATCTGAACTGTCAGAAAGGTTTATTTTACATGAACTTTGGCCAATGAGCTTAAGTGTGTAAGAATTTTTAACTTCTGCGTTTATCAAGGAACGCATCAAGGGTTGATTAAAATTTTCTTATATTATGATTGGCGAAGGGTGATGACTTACTTTTATATCTTTTTATCTTTTGTTGTATTATCCGGACTCGGAGACTTCAGCGTTACATCCGGTGAAGAATTCGCTTTGCGTTTCTTGGTTTCCCTACTTTTCTTCTTTTTTAATAACCAATTTGTTTCATTTTCAAGCTCTTCGTCTGTGTCGGCTATAAAAGTCGATTTTGGTGAAGAAGAAGGCGTTTCATTGGTATATTTGATTAACGATTTCCTTAAATTTTCATTTTGGAGTTTAAGTGTCGCATTTTCATTTCTTAGCTCATTGTTTAATGCTTATATTTTTTTAATACGTTCGAGCAACATACCTAATTGGTTACGTGGTGATCCCCCACCAGGAGGCGGGGTTTGTATGTCCATTACGATCTAATGGAAATGTGGTTACGTTACGTGATATAAACTGCCTTATCAACTGCTTTACCGACTGTGCAGATAATGTAGCGTCCCTAGCCACCTACAACTCTGCGTAAACAGCTGGTTTGCCGTGTGACAGGAACAGCTGATAACTACTTCAGATGTGCGAAAGAGAATCGTTGCGCGGAAACTGATTGAGTATTTTTTTATTTTGTTATTATTATTTTTTTGTTATTGTTTTAAATTTTTATGATTTTGTGTTAAATTATTTATGGTTTTCAAACTTTGATGCAGATCCTAATTGATGTATCACGGGATGGTATACTAAAGTTTCCCCTTTTTTCTATATTAACTATAATAAACAAATTATTTTCTAAATTTTCCAAGCTATAATTGAGTTGTGAACACTTTTCCCATATATAAAGAATAATTTTTGATTTATATTTAATAAACACAGATAAGTAAAAATCTATGATATGTTAAAATTTATACATATCATTGTAATATAACTTTTTTATGTATTACAAGTTTATATTACAATAAAATCATGTCGCTATAAAAAAAAAACTTTTCTTGAGCAAATAACCGGTTTTTGCGGTGACGGCTTTCGGCCGCGATCCAAAAAAATAACCCTGCTCGAGGCAATACCCGGGATGACTGGAGTACTTTTGTATAGTACTCCTTTCTGCGTTGGCGGTTTAGGCCGCGCTCTAAAAAAAATAACCCTAGTCGAGCAAATACCTAGGGTGACTAAAGTACTTTCGGCTGCGATTTAGAATAGCATCCCCCGATTTCGGGATTAAAAAGGGGTGTACGGATAGAGGTGATCCTCAAGATCAAGAATATATACATATGTATGTATATAGCTGGCGCTGATTTATGGGTTTTGAGATATTTGCATTTAAAGTTAAAAAAATTCACTATTTAAAATGCGTGTTTCTCCGATTTATAATGCATTTTATACTTATATTTTTAACTTTTATATCCAGTAATGCTTCACTAATTCGTTTCTAATCATTTATTTTACAATAAATAGTGCAAAAATAACTTTAATTCCATATCAAACTTTAGTTAAAATCCATTTATTCATAAAATAAAAAAATGGTTGTAAACAAGCAAAATATTAGTGTTACCATTGTAATGGAATGAAAATAAGAAAAAAGAAAGATTATGACGTCATAACTAAATCCATTATCGTGTGATGAGTAGTGTAAAATCATTCATAATTCTCATTATCTTGATAAATCTCGGTGTTGGATCGGCCAGGGTTATTTTTTTTTTTTTTTGAAACGCGGCCAAAGGCCGCTAACGTAAAAAGGAGATCAACGCAAAAGAGCTGAGCACGCCCAGGTGTTGGTCCGACCGATGGTTATTTTTTTGAAGCGCGGCCGGAGGCCGCCAACGCAAAAAGGAGTTCAACGCAAAAGAACCAGAGAACTGCAACGAGTATGATAAAATCAGAGCAAACAGTCGTGCCAAAAACCACAATCAAATCAATTCAGTTCAGCAAAGACAACATTGTTAATCAATTCGTGTATCTGCCAGCGTCAGCTGACCTGATGCAACACAAACAATCTGTTCTTCGGCTATCACGATCGTGTAAATGTATCAGCTTTAAAAATGTGCGCGTGTTATAAATTTTCGAAGCGTAAACAATGGAAATTGCATCAAATACGTACATACATTTGTTGTATGTACATATGTATGTACTCGATGGAATTTCCATTTTACATATAACATATATATATACATATATATATATATATATATATGTATACATACAAGTGTATATAAACATATGTAGTTGAAATAGAACAGAAGTGCAGTAGAGAAAATCAGGGGTCGAATCGTTACATCCGTGCACGAATCGGCAAACATACGAAAGCAAATTATTTATTAGCAAACGGATCGTAATGTATTTTCAATTCCCAATAGTTTTTAAATTCCACATTGCTTTGGATCGTATTTTTAGGTCACAATAGATGTGGAATTGTCAAAACTGTTGCGAAATTTTCAATAAACTAACAAAAGCTAATTAAATATAAAAATGAATACAACTTTGTTTTTTCATTTGGGCTCTAGTGAAAGTGATGGGGATAAGACATAGTGCTGAGATAGCTAAGAGATCGTAGCAATAGCGTAGGTATAAAAAAAAAATTATGAATCCTCATTAACAAAATTTTCTTTGTAGATGTATCGTTGAACAAAGCATTGGAATCTTAAAAAGACGGTGGAGAATTTTAGGAAATTTGGCAAGAGAGGAAGGTATCACCCCACAAAAGTGGAAGATTTGCTAACGTTTGTGAGGCATTACATAACGTCTGCATAAAATTTACAACAAGTTGCGACCCTCAAAATTGCGATTCTTATCACACACAAGAAATGGACACCGGGGCAGCGAACCGCTTCACCGCAATCGACCAAACGATAAGAAACCAAATAATCTTTAATAATCTAATTAATTCAAAAATTTATGTGTCCGTTAGAGGATGGAGTCATGTGTAGAAGTTCACGCAAGTGAGAAAAGTTCTCTGATCGCCATTCACTTGGGAGTGGCCAGAAACGATTATTTTACATATGACTCAAGCACCTCACGACTTCCGGTCTTTGACCAAGTATCCTCTGGGTAGCCTAAGAACATCCGTTCGAAGGCGAGCTAAAGTGAGAAAGCGAAACATCCCCATAGGCTTGTGCGCTGGATTTGGGACCCGCTACGTAAAAAGCTCACCCCAATGAAAAACTACCAACAGCCTCGGATGAGAAACCTCCCTTTTGATGACGACCATGGCAAACAAAATAAGGACAATGATATTAGGGCACGCACCTGGAATGTCCGGTTCCTTAATTGGGAAGGTGCCGCTGCCCAGCTGGTTGATGTCCTCGGGAAAATAAAGGCTGACATCACCGCCATCCAAGAAATGCGATGGACGGGACAAGGACAGAGACGAGTAGGTCCTTGTGGCATTTACTACAGTGGCCATATAAAGGAGCGCAAGTTTGGTGTGGGATTCGTGGTGGGAGAGAGACTCCGTCGCCGAGTACTATCATTCACTCCGGTGAATGAACGTCTAGCCACAATGCGCATCAAAGCGAGGTTCTTCATCATATCGCTGATTTGCGCCCACGTCCCGACGGAAGAGAAGGACGATGTGACCAAAGATGTCTTTTATGAGTGCTTGGAGCGCACTTATGAGAGCTGCCCCCGCCACGTCGTCAAAATCGTACTTGGCGACTTTAACGCCAGGGTGGGCAAAGAAGGTATCTTTGGCACTACGGTCGGTAAATTCAGCCTCCACGAGGAAACATCCCGAAATGGGTTGAGGCTGATCGACTTCGCCGGGGCCCGAAATATGGTTATCTGTAGTACTAGATTCCAGCACAAAAAATTCATCAAGCTACCTGGCTGTCTCCGGATCGAAAAACTACCAACCAGATCGATCATGTTGTGATAGATGGAAGACACGTCTCCAGTGTTTTAGAGGTGCGTGCGCACCGAGGTCCTAATATCGACTCGAACCACTATCTTGTTGCCAAGATTCGCACCCGCCTCTGTGCAGCAAAAAACGCACGCCAACAAACACAAGGAAAGCCCATCGTCAACAAACTGATTGGACCTTATCAGTGTGGCTTTAGACCTGGAAAATCAACAACCGACCAGATATTCACCATGCGCCAAATCTTGGAAAAGACCCGTGAAAGGAGAATCGACACACACCACCTCTTCGTCGATTTCAAAGCTGCTTTCGACAGCACGAAAAGGAGCTGCCTTTATGCCGCGATGTCTGAATTTGGTATACCCGCAAAACTAATACGGCTGTGTAAACTGACGTTGAGCAACACGAAGAGCTCCGTCAGAATCGGGAAGGACCTCTCCGAGCCGTTCGATACCAAACGAGGTTTCAGACAAGGCGATTCCCTATCGTGTGACTTTTTCAACCTGCTTCTGGAGAAAATAGTTCGAGCTGCAGAACTTAGTAGAGAAGGTACCATCTTTTATAAGAGTGTACAGCTGCTGGCGTGTGCTGATGATATTGATATCATCGGCCTTAACACCCGCGGCCTTCTGCTTTCTCCAGACTAGACAAGGAAGCAAAACAAATGGGTCTGGCAGTGAACGAGGGCAAGACGAAATATCTCCTGTCATCAAACAAAGTCGCACTCGCGACTTGGCACTCACGTCACTGTTGACAGTCATAACTTTGAAGTCGTAGATAATTTCGTCTATCTTAGAACCAGCGTAAGCACCAACAACAATGTCAGCCTAGAAATCCAACGCAGGATAACTCTTGCCAACAGGTGCTACTTCGGACTGAGTAGGCAATTGAGAAGCAAAGTCCTCTCTCGACAAACAAAAACCAAACTCTATAAGTCACTCATAACTCCCGTCCTGCTATATGGTGCAGAGGCTTGGACGATGTCAACAACTGATGAGTCGACGTTGCGAGTTTTCGAGAGAAAAGTTCTGCGAAAGATTTATGGTCCTTTGCGCGTTGGCCACGGCGAATATCGCATTCGATGGAACGATGAGCTGTACGAGATATATGACGATATTGACATAGTTCAGCGAATTAAAAGATAGCCGCTACATTGGCTGGGTCATGTTGTCCGAATAGACGGAAACACTCCAGCTCTGAAAGTATTCGACGCTGTACCCGCCGTGGGAAGCAGAGGTAGAGGAAGACCTCCACTCCGTTGGAACGACCAGGTGGAGAAGGACCTGGCTACGCTTGGAATATCCAATTGGCGCCACGTAGCGAAAAGAGGAAACGACTGGCGCGCTGTTGTTAACTCGGCTTTAATCGCGTAAGCGGTGTCTACGCCAATTAAGAAGAAGAAGATATGTCCGGTACTGTAAATAATTTTATTTTTAATGTAAATTTAATGTAATGAACGGATGCGTTTATATACTCCTTCACGTATGCCATCATTCCAGAATATGATAGAAGCGTTACGATCACGTATGTCATAATACGAAAAAGGCTTTTACGTGACGAGTGATACGTTCACGGATGTAACGATTCGACCCCAGTGTTTAGGGGATGATATACAAACCGAACGCTGTCGATCATTTCAATCATTGAAGCATGAGTTTGCATCACTTTGGGTATTTTCTGCTGATACGAACGTTCACCAACAAATCAGGTATAAGCCGATCGCTAGTGATACAAAGTTGAGTTGTTCTCTATCGCTGATTTGAAGAAAACAGTTCGCTTCGTGTACATGAACTGAACTGGCAGAATCAGACAGAGTAACGGATCAGTACTTAAGTATAAACAAAAATTTATTACTCGTTGCAGTTCCCTGAAAAGAACTGAGCACGCCCAGGTGTTGGTCCGACCGTAGGTTATTTTTTTTAAGCGCGGCCGAAGGCCGCCAATGCAAAAAGGAATTATATTCGGAAAACTAATGTGTTATATATTTCCTGTCATTGGGGTTTTATTTGTTTTCTTTATTTTCTTTTGGTTCTTCTGTAAAATATGAAGGTAAAGTAGCACTGATTCTAATAATTAGAATGCAATCCTTTTGTTATTGTGTGAACAAAAATATTGAACAAAAGTTAGATGCTGAATAAAAGTTATTTTTGTATTATTTAATAGAAAATAAATGATAGAAACGAATTAATGAAGTGTTAGTGGAGGCACAATTCCGATTTCGAAATTTATACGGTTATAGGTACCGCAAGCGCTTAGTTTAGGAGATATTCGACCATAAAGTTCAAAAATTCGCAAAATTCGAACATTTCAAGAAGCTATTAAACACACTTTATTCACATTTTTCTCTTCAAATTAATTAAATTACACTATGATCTTTTAAATAAATCCACATTTTACACTTTTAGCAGGTTTTTTATATAAAAAATCTTTATTTTAAAAATTACATTTTACACTCTTTTGAACCTCATTTGTTTACCAAAAATTACGAAGAAATGGAGCGCTGCCATGTGATGACAAGGCAATTCGCTGAAATTCCTCTTTTTCGCAAAAATTCCTCTATTCATGCATATGGATATTTTCTTTTTTAAATTTAATAAGCAAATAAGTAATATTATATACTAATATTACGTAATAAAGTGTAAGGTGTACAGTACAGTACAGTACGAAAACTCAAATTTTGTTTCAATATGAATGCATGATAACCGAAAAATATAACCACTTTTTATCCGAAATTCATATTTTAAATATAATAATATATATATCGTCACTTAAAATACAAACCAGTGTATCATAAAAAATAAATGGAAATCGCTGACAGATATAATAACCAAAATGTATCAATTTTATAACGAAAATTTAAATTTTGTTTGAATATTGGATATAAAGTGGTTATATTTTTTGGTTATCATGCACTCATATTGAAACAAAATTTGAGTTTTGGATATAAAGTAGTTATATTTTTTGGTTATTATATCTGTCAGTAAAAAGTTAATATGTTTTTTATTTTTAACGCAGAAAGAAGTACTACGCGAAAGTACTACAGTCACCCCGGGTATTCGCTCGGCCAGGGTTATTTTTTTAGAGCGCGGCCGAAGGCCGCCAACGCAGAAAGGAGTACTACGCGATAGTACTTCAGTCACCCCGGGCATTCGCTCGGCTAGGGTTATTTTTTTAGAGCGCGGCCAAAGGCCGCCAACGCAGAAAGGAGTACTACGCGATAGTACTTCAGTCACCCCGGGTATTCGCTCGGCCAGGGTTATTTTTTTAGAGCGCGGCCGAAGGCCGCCAACGCAGAAAGGAGTACTACGCGATAGTACTTCAGTCACCCCGGGTAATCGCTCGGCCAGAGTTATTTTTTTAGAGAGAGACCAAAGGCCGCCAATTTCATAATAAGTTCTAGGTGATAGTGTAATATATGATATTACATTATAATATGCCTATTTTGCTAATAATAGAAATAGAAAAGTCTTAAAAATGCGAAACCAATATTTGTAAATTTTTCATTATTTAGTTGATTTTCCACGAAATGTGTAAACTCGCACCATGTCAACGATTTTCCACGAATTGTGCAGAAGCTCTGAACGCAATTATAAATTATTATATAATAAATATAAATATAAAAAATGTATAATATTGTGAGATGATTTTATTATAGTATAGAATTGTAATATGTATAAATGTTATATTACAATCATATATATAATATTATCACTCGATTTTACTTATCTGTGTTTATTAAATATAAATCACATATTATTCATATATGTATGTATATGGAAAAGTGTTCACATATTAAATTTTAGCTTGAAAAATATTCTTTATATTTTTTATAGTTAATAAAGAAAAAAGATACACTCGAAAGTGCAGCCAAAGAAAACGCTGTGAAACGCTGAAAAAATCCTTCACTTTTGGTTTTTAAGGTGTGGCAAAGCTGCTTTTCCTCGTAAATATAAACATTGAGAACTTATCAGACATGAATTTGACAAGTGATTTTTAAATTACAAAATTTAGCTTAAAAATTGAAAAATAAATGTGAAATGTGAGCTTATTTCAAAGCTTAGAGTGTGTATTTAAATATACAAAGTAAAAAATGTGAAAAAATTTTGTGGAACATAGAGAAATATTATGTTTTCTTAGTGCAAATTTTTAAATTTTTAAACGTGAATATTTTAAAAAATATTAGTAATTTTTGCATTATTTTTGGATATTCCTCCTCTGGAGGAGCTCCCCTATTCGTAGATACCCTATTTATACGGAAATTCGGTTTTTTACCTCTCCGCCAAAGTAATCGGAATCGTGCCAAACAAACAAAGAAAAATTGTTAAAAATCCTACATATTTACTGTTTAAGATGTGGCAAGGCTCGTTTTCCTCATAATTGTAAACAATCTAACCTTTTCAACGATGAGTGTGCTAAGTGATTTTTAAATTAATAGATTTAGGTAAAATATAACAAAATAAAAGTGAAATGTAAGCTTATTTCAAAGCTTAGAGTGTGTATTTAAATATACAAAGTAAAAAATGTGAAAAAATTTAGTGAAACATAGAGAAATACCATGTGTTATTAGTGCAAATTTTTGAACTTTTAATCGTGAATATTTTAAAAAATATTAGTAATTTTTCCATTATTTTTGGATATTCCTCCTCTGGAGAAGCTCGCCTATCCGTACATACCCCATTTATACGGAAATTCGGTTTTTTTACCCCTCCGCCAAAGTAATCGGAATCGTGCCGTTTTAAGAATATTTGCATTTAAAGTTGAAAAATTTACAACTTTTACATTGATAATTTGTATATTGTAACTTTTTCACTTAAATTATGCACTTTTCACTTACTAACACTTCGCTATAACGTTTCTGTATATTAATTTTTTTAATATTTGTTGTAAATAAAGCTTTATTTTTATTATTTTATTTTAGTTACAATTCTCTGCATTTGCACAATAAGGGTTGCCATGGTTATTTTTTTTTGGAGCGCGGCGCGGAAAAAAATAACCATGGCAACCCTTCTTAAGTGAAAAAGTTGTTCACAATATACAAATTACCAATGTAAAAGTTATTAATTTTTCAACTTTAAATGCAAATATCTCTAAAACTATAAGTCAGCGGCAACTATATACATATATTTTCGTGATCTGGAGAACGTCACCTTTCCAGTGATAGCCATTTTATTCCCGAAATCCGGGGATGCTATTCTAAATCCCAGCCAATATTAGTAATTTTTACATTATTTTTGGATATTCCTCCTCTGGAGAAGCTCCCCTATCCGTTCATACCCCATTTATACAGAAATTCGGTTTTTTTACTCCTCCGCCAAAGTAATCGGAATCGTGCCTATTTTTGGATATTTCTTCTCTGGAGAAGCTCCCCTATCCGCACATACCTCATTTATACGGAAATTCGGTTTTTTGATCCCTCCGCCAAAGTAATCGGAATCGTGCCGATATAAAAGTTAAAATTATAACTGTAAAATTCATTATAAATGGGAGAAACACGCATTTTAAATAGTTGAATTTTTGAACTTTCAACTGCAAATATCTCAAAAACCATAAGTCAACGGCAAGTATATATGTATATATATCTTCTTAATCTGGAGGACCTCCTCTATCCGTACATACCCATTTTAACCCCGAAATCGGGAGATGCTATTCTAAAAATTACCCGTACTTTCGCTTGGTCTAGCCAATACCCGGGTTTGAAGTACTTTGGCGTAGTACTCACCATACGCCAGCGGCAACTATATATACATATTTTCTTAATCTGGAGGACCTTCTCAATCTTTACATATTCATTTTAACCACGAAATCGGGGGAAGATGTTCTAAAATTTACCGCTCCCGAAAACCTCGGACGGTATTATACATTTTTCCCTAACCCTATTATATAAAAGACATTCCCACACTCTACAATTAAAACTTTGCTTGTATTATACCAGTAAGCACAATACAGTTCGTTGTAAAAGTTCAAGTCTTCCATTGAAATTAAAAATATTTTTAACTGGTAATACACATATTGATATATTAGCTTTAACGAAAATAACATCAAATATTTACCCTCAGAGCTGTTTGTGGATCAACTAACTCAGCTTCTTCATCTTCGGCTCTAACTGTAGGAAATATAACACAGCGAAAGAAACTAAATAGAGCCATATCCAATTTAATATTCTTAGTTCTTAGTGCAAACCGACTTAAACAATTTATATTCTGAATCCTATGTAATTGAGTAATGATGCAACATCCCCTAGATTAATTTTAAAATTCCGATATCTCTTCTCGATAAATGACAGCATTTACACAGCACCAAGAATGGCAATATTTCTTATCCCAACAGTTAAGCAAGGCATACACGTACCAATTATTGTATCAACTTCAACGAGTTGAACAACTGATTGTTACGTGTATGGGGCAGTTGTATGAGTTGTATCAACTGGTTGGATGAACATCAAAATTTTTTGATATTTTGTCAAGTTGGTTGTGTTAGTTGGATCGTGTTTGGGTTGGTCGTGCGATTTCAAACGATTTCGCCATGTTATTTCGGCTGTCGAAGAGAGCGCGTCATATATAATAAGTAAAGCAACTACTTCCGAACTCATGTTTAAGCAACGAAGTGAATATTCAAAATAAAGTTGGCCTCAAAATTGCATTAAAAGTTGGGTCGTGTGTGGCGACAAGGGCAATTTCTAGCTCAACTCAACCAACCAACTAATTGGTGCGTGTATGCCTTGCATTATATGTTTGCAGAACAAGAATGATAGACCGTGCGATTCTGTAACTTGAGACAGTCTCAAGTCTCTAAATTTGAGATTTTAAGTTAGAGACAATTTTTGAGACTTGAGATGATATTGCTATTCTGTAAGTGACAGTCACAAAATCTATTACATTTCATTATTCAGAGATGTTTTTACACTTGAATGAAAATAAATATGTCGATAACAAATATTAAATTTTCTATAACATAGTCAAAAAACATAATTATCAATGAAAATAAAAATATATGTTGACTTTGTTTCATAATATTTACGAAATTTATGTAAAATTGATTTATTTTTAACCTTTTCGTGTTTGAGTTGCTTACAAAATATAAAGAAACGACAATCGATTAATATCTATGATGATCTCTATTCAGTATATTCAAAATGGCAGACAAGAGTTCTTTTTAGTTTTGTGACCTGCTAACTACCAGGTCTCAATATTTTGAGACTAACGCTAGAGACGGTTTAGTGAATAGTAACTAGTCTCAAATTGAGACTTTGCCTCAAAATGTCTCAAATAGAGACTAAAGACTGGTTACAGAATCCCGCTAAGAATATAAGATTACGACACTAGTTTACCGTTAGTTTTTTTCGGTTTAGCTCGTGACAATTCTTACAAAAACAAAAAACATTGTGCAACAATTTCGTGACGTAACAGTTTTGTGTTGAGAAGAACAAGCATAGAAATGCATACAAATTGTAAACAGGAAAGTAAACACTTTTGGAAATTCCCAAAATAATATAAATTCATTCGTCTTTGCAGGGAAAATTTCAGTGGAATGTTTAGAATATTGTTGCGAGAAAAGATATAAGTAGTTTTAGGCACATCCACAATAAATAGAGAAGCATGTGTAGAAATTGTTCAAATGAAGAAAACCAGTGAAAGTGTACTGTTGTATTTATTTAAATTTCTAAGCATAAATATATTAATTTTTTAAAATGTAATGTGCAGTGGCTTGTTGTAATAATTATTATGCAATTAAAGGATCGAAAACGAGTTTTTTCAGTTTTCCGGCCGATTTAAAAGTTGCCAAAAAATGGGTGTTATTTTGCAAAAGAAATGATATATTTAATACTAAATTCTCTTTAACAATTCACAATTTTCACAATTCTTTTATCATAATTTCTTACATCTGAACTTATAATATATGTATATATTTATATACAACACAAGAAACGTCTTCTTCATTTGAATCACAACTTAATAGACATTTTTATTATCAATAGGCCGATATATTTCTTTAGAAATGATTCAAATCTTTTCACTCAACAATATTCAATCGCTTCACTAAAACTTTTCATTAAAATCGAAAGAATTAATAATATTTTGCGAATTTACAAAAGTGTTTACTTTTCTGTTTACAATTTGCAAGCCATTTGACAGTTTTTCACTCTTGTTCTTCTCAAAACGGAACTATGACGTTTCGTAATGGCGGTCGTCGTAATCTTATATTCTATCATTCTTGTTTGCAGAATATCTTTCAAAGCACTTTTATTGACAGAGCATCACGACATTTAAAAATTTATTGTATGCAAACTGTATGGCTCTACGTATTGTGTGTGGAGACTCCATATTGCTTATGGAATACAATATATGGAATACTAACTAGTATGCCATATATTGAAAGCAATGAACTGTCACTTCAGCAGTTTGACAGATAAGTTTTACCCTGCAAGACGGGTAGTTGTTAGCAAACGTGTAAGCGACTTGTTATTGTTCACTTTAGCATTCGTTAAAATATTTGTTACTTTTGTTCAGAGAGTGGGAATAAAATAACACATAGCTATTTGATATTCAATGGTTATCTCGCTCTAACCAATGGCAAATATCTCATGCTGCCTTGCACTAACAGAATACAAGCATTTGTTAGCAAATCTCATCACAGTATGTTACGGTTAATAAATTCTTTTGTTAGAGCATAACTTACCTATGTGTTATGGATAACAAAAAGTATTTGTTACCCGAATATCTGTTAGTGTTATTATTTTCGTTATCAGTTTGTTACCTAGAACATATAAACATGTTAGCAAGAACAAGCAATAACAAGATTATCTGTTACCCATTTGTTACTTCTAGCAAATTCAATTCTTTTAAATAAAATTCAGTTTTTTTATTATTTCGCTTTATTTAATAATAAAATTAAAATAATCAAATATTTGCTTAAAGTAATGATTTGCCTATTATTATTACATTCGAAAGAAAAATAATACAAAATAAGTTTATTTCAGTATAAAAATTATAATTCTAAAAATTCATATATATAAAAGTAAAATTAGAAACTTCAACGTAAAACTAGTATGTACAACTTAGAACTAATATATACCACTTAAAACTAGTATGTGCAACTTAAAACTAATTTGTACAACTTAAAACTAATATTTGTACAACTTAGAACTAATATTTACAACTTAAAACTAATATATATAAGTAATAATAAGAAAACTTATATTAATTTTGCCTTAAGTTTATGTCTTTTTTTGCTTAAAACGATTGTGACTTAAGGCCAAAAATCTCCGGAGCTCCCCACAGATAGTGCTTTTTTCCTTGTCAGGAAATATATCTAAAATGAAACGGTATAAGTTTAGGCTTTCAAATATATATCAGTAAAAAAACCTACCAAAAACTAACCCTACGACCTTTAGCTGTAGTACGGATCCCTTCTCCTTGCGCCCCTCTAAATTGTAGTGGTACATTAGATCGTCAGAAAGCATACCTTGCAGTACGCCGTCCACACTGCCTTTTGCGCCCTTTGACTACAATATTAGCCGCATCTGTAAAAAAAAAATACAGTAAATTATATTACAATCGCATAATATTTAAAAACGAAATATTTACCATAGCATCCGTGCTTTCCTTTTGTGAAATTTTTTCTTCCATGAAGCGCACGTGCTCTTCCGATGACATAGGCAGTTTCGAAGCGAGCTCTACGTAATGTTCGTCTTCCAAGTCACCGGTGATGCGGATAATTGAATGATGCGTCTTTGCCGCTATGATGCGGCATTCGCGCAATAATTTGCTTTGTGTCTGCACCTCGGCCTTTTCCGGCATCTAGAAAATTAAATTATAAAAATTAGCTTCTGTTTTAATTTGGTAATGTAATACTGCGTTACTTACTTTGTCTGTAAGGGACTTTTTAGTGGCAGTGAGTCGGGTCTCAATGGCATCCAGCTTCTGGATTATATCTGAAAAACATAAATGTATTTTTATAAAGCAAATACTAATACATTTACCTGCATGGCCGCCAGAAGATGGTGACGGTACCACAATTTGCGAAGGTTCTACTCGAGGAGCGCAAACGAGGTTGTAAGATATTTTTTTAAACACTTTATCTGTAAAAAAATATTATTAAAAAATTAAAAATATTTATGTTCAATACAACCTCTATGGGGGCTCAACGGTTGTGAGCATTCAACTTCGGAATCCATTTCTTCCACGAGGTCATCGAAATTCATTCTATGAAAAATCATAAAAAAGGTGATGATTAATGTTATTTTAATTTTAATTTAATTTTTAAAATCATGCTTCGGAGCAGAAATGCGGGCACAATTCCGATTTCTTTGGCGCCGCGATTTGAAGGTACCGTTGGAATGAGGAAGTCCTCCTTAAACCTTAAAGTTCAAAAATTCGCAAAATTCGAACACTTCAAGAAGCTATTTCACCACGATAAACCCACTTTATTCACATTTTTCTCTTCAAATTAATTAAATTACACTATAATCTTTTAAATAAATCCAATCCATTTTACACTTTTAGCAGGTTTTTTATTTAAAAAATCTTTATTTTAAAAATTACATTTTACACTCGTTTGAAACTCATTTGTTTACCAAAAATTACGAAGAAATGGACCGCTGCCATGTGATGACAAGGCAATTCGCTGAAATTCCTCTTTTTCGCAAAAATTCCTCTATTCATGCATATGGATATTTTCTTTTTTAAATTTATTAAGCAAATAAGTAATATTATATACATGTATTAGTAATATTATATAATAATATTATATATACATATGTATAAGTAATATTATATAATAATGTTACTTAATAAAGTGTAAGGTTACAGTACAGTACGAAAACTCAAATTTTGTTTCAATATGAGTGCATGATAACCGTAAAATTTAACCACTTTATATCCAAAACTCATATTTTAAATATAATAATATACATATATGTATATCGTCACCTAAAATACAAACCAATGTATTATAAAAAATAAATTGAAATCGTTGACAGATATAATAACCAAAATGTATAAATTTTATAACGAAAACTTAAAATTTAAGGTTATTATAACTGTCAGCGATTTCCATTTATTTTTTATGATACATTGGTTTTTATTTTAGGTGACGATATATATATTATTATATTTAAAATATGAGTTTTGGATATAAAGTGGTTATATTTTACGGTTATCATGCACTCATATTGAAACAAAATTTGAGTTTTGGATATAAAGTAGTTATATTTTTTGGTTATTGTGCACTCAAACTAATATTTTAAATATAATATACATATATATCGTCACCTAATATACAAACCAATGTATCATAAAAAATAAATGGAAATCGCTGACAGAAATAATAATCAAAATGTATCAATTTTATAACGAAAACTTAAATTTTGTTTGAATATGAGTGCATAATAACCAAAGAATATAACCACTTTCACTACTTTATAACAAAAAGTCAATATATTTTTTTATTTTTAACGCAGAAAGGAGTACTACGCGAAAGTATTTCAGTCACCCCGGGTATTCGCTCGGCCAGAGTTATTTTTTTAGAGCGCGGCCGAAGGCCGCCAAAGCAGAAAGGGGTACTACGCGAAAGTACTTCAGTCACCCCGGGTATTCGCTCGGCCAGAGTTATTTTCTTAGAGCGCGGCCGAAGGCCGCCCACGCAGAAAGGAGTACTACGCGAAAGTACTTCAGTCACCCCGGGTATTCGCTCGGCCAGGGTTATTTTTTAAAGCGCGGCCGAAGACCGCCAACGCAGAAAGGAGTACTACGCGAAAGTACTTCAGTCACCCCGGGTATTCGCTCGGCCAGGGTTATTTTTTTAGAGCGCGGCCGAAGACCGCCAACGCAGAAAGGAGTACTACGCGAAAGTACTTCAGTCACCCCGGGTATTCGCTCGGCCAGGGTTATTTTTTAAAGCGCGGCCGAAGGCCGCCAACGCAGAAAGGAGTACTACAAGAAAGTACTTCAGTCACCCCGGGTATTCGTTCGATCAGGGTTATGTTTTTAAAGCGCGACCGAAGGCCGCCAACGCAGAAAGGAGTACTTCGCGAAAGTACTTCAGTCACATAAATTACGTATTACACATATACATATGTAGAAAGTATTTTTTTTATAGTTAATATAGAAAAAAGAATCACGCGATAAAACAAAGAAAGAAAAATTGTTAAAAATCCTACATATTTACTGTTTAAGATGTGGCAAGGCTCGTTTTCCTCATAATTGTAAACAATCTAACCTTTTCAACGATGGGTGTGCTAAGTGATTTTTAAATTAATAAATTGAGGTAAAATATAGCAAAATAAAAGTGAAATGTAAGCTTATTTCAAAGCTTAGAGTGTGTATTTAAATATACAAAGTATAAAATGTGAAAAAATTTTGTGAAACTGAGAAATAACATGTTTTCTTAGTGCAAATTTTTAAACTTTTAATCGTGAATATTTTAAAAAATATTAGTAATTTTTACATTATTTTTGGATGTTCCTCCTCTGGAGAAGCTCCCCTATCCGTACATACCCCATTTATACGGAAATTCGGATTTTTTACCCCTGCGCCAAGGTAATAAGTAATTAAATTATCATGTAACAAACTTACCTCTTTAAAATCCAAAATAAACTGCGCTTTTCGTTTTCTTCTTCTTTAAAAATTGGGTATTCGTCTTTCCTATTCTAGCAAGTTAACATTACAATATGTTTAGAATGTCGATAGTTTTTTTCTATCTTACTTACGTAATCTCCCATTCAATTGAAAATTCCAGAAAATGTAACAGTGTTACGGCGCCCATACACGAGCACACAAGTGCGTTCGATCGGTATGTGTGCGCTTGCGGTTTATCGTGTATGGGCTTGTTCGCGTACCGATCCATGTTCGCGAAAATGTTTGATTTTTTACGTTCGGTGCGCGAACATGTTTATCGTGTATGGCGTTGTCGGCGCACAAAATCTCATTTCTTTCGTGTCGCCGAACAGTGAAGATCGCGAACAATGCCAAGTGTTAAGGGGAGAGCCTGCTTTCGAGGCTTCAAAAAATCGATTTTTTTGAGGATTTTTTTGGGAGGGAAAGAAATAATTGATTCAAGCGAAATTTCTAGGCTTTATAGTTATATATTTGAACATCTTTCACAAATTTTTTGGATACGAAATCTTTGATATTCTGCCTTTGGGAAGCAATTTCCCGATGCATCTCGTATGTACATTTTTCGGACGGCAGGCAGGATGCAGGTCGCAATTTTTATCGGAAACAAAAAATTCAAAGAGATTCATATTTTTTATTAATTTATCTTCTAGTTAAACTAAGAAAATTCAAAAAAAAGTGTAAAATTTAAAATTTTTTAAAAATTGAATAAATAGTGGCTTTTGACCAAAAAAATTTTACTTTATGCTGTTTAAAAATATGTTAAAACTTGATTTTTCTTAATAATGTTTTTAGTTTAAATATAAGATAATTTTATGCCAATGATAATAAACTTTGCCCTAATTCCATACGACGTTTAGTTTTTTTTCTATCCTGCCCGCCAATTAAGAATAATCGTAAATATGAAAAACCGAGAAATCACGCTTCAAAGTTTTCGCTTTTTGCCTAAGGGCTCATACATGTACATAGTGTAAGAAAAATAAAAGTTGGAATAAAGTATTAACGAAATACAATGAAATAGATAAAAATGCTACATTAGAAATAAATTCCAAGAAATGTTCCGCTTGCCTGTCGCACATGTTAACTCTGTGAAGAACGAACGCAAAATGGTTTTGTGTGTCGTGTATGGGCAAACGAATTCATACCCAATAAACAATTGCGTAAATGTTTCGTAAATCTGCGCTAAAACAAAGTTATCTACAAACATTTGAGTAAACTTCTTTACAAATGTGAGAAATAAGTTTAATTATAAGTTTACTTATCTTATATTTGTATTTAAAATAAATGCGTTGAAAAAACGTTTACTTACAAACATAAATGTAAACTTATGATGCAACATTGCAAATCGGTTTACATGTAAACACAAAAAGTAAACCAACCGTTTACCATTTCCCGTTAGTTTTTTCGCCGACTCTCTGACGACTGTTTTTCCTTTTTTGAGTGATCGCAGTTCATAATTATTGGATTTTTGAGATGTAAAGACGTGCGTTTTAAATAAAACAGTGGAAAAGTTAATAACTAAAAATAATTAATTGAAAAATTACTTACATATAAGTATTATTTTGAAGTGTTATAAATAAAATAAAATAAAAAAGGTCCTTACAATATAAAATGGTAAGTTGCATGTTGTATTTTAAGGCGTTGTTATAATTTGTTTAACTGCTATTCGCGGAAAATTTGCCAGGCATTCTAACTAAGTTTGTTTTTTGCAGGAATACTGGAAATAAGGTGCTTCCAAAACTTAAAAGGTAAATAATATATGGTTTATTTCTTATATATTATTATATTATTTATTATTTCTTATTGTTGTTTTTTATATTAACATATGTTATACTTAGTTATAAAAATTGCAAATGAGTTCCTTAAAGCACTTGATGCACTTGTTGTATTCAAATGATAATGAACAGTCGCAACCTACAACCTCCGCAGCTTCACCTAATCCTTGCCCTATCCTATCCACTTCTTCCCCGCCGCGGAGGGATGAATGTGAATTTCAACTAATTGAACCAAATTTGAGTGAATCAAGTTCTGATTCAGATGAGTCAAGTCCTTCAGAATTTTATGAGCATCAGCCACCAATTGATATCTTCATAGATGAACTTACATCATGGGTAATTGAATCAAACATTTCAAACGATTTGGGAAATAAGCTTTTGAAAATTTTAGGCACTAAAATTCCTGGACTACCAAAGGATGATCGCACATTAAAAAAAACTCCAACCGACGCCCCTACTGCTTGCTTAAGTGAAGGGCAATATTTCCATTATGGTCTTAAAGATGGTTTGACAGATTTTCTTCAAACAAAATTACATTCACTAAGTTCAAATGATTTAGCATTAAATATAAATGTAGATGGCTTACCAATATCTAAAAGTTTAAAGAAAAATTTGTGGCCAATTCTGATAAATATTTATGGTACAGAATCTGTGTTAGTTGTTGGAATTTTTGCCGGTAGTTCTCATCCAATATCTGCTAATGTATATCTAAAACCTTTTGCTGATGAAATGAATGATCTTATTGCCAGCGGACTCCAATTTGATTCAAAAAATTATAATCATCAGTATTTCATATATATAATACAAACAGCTTAACTTTTTCAAATGTTTTAAGTTCCCATATCCTAACCAAAATAATAAAAGTACTTTATTTACATAACTTTAAATGTGATTCACATTCCTTTCTTCCTCTAGTTTCACATAATGTCCGCCAATAAATCATACACATACAACTCTCAAGAACCAATAGCCCAAACAAATACCGATGGAGTGCATTTGCAATTTGAAACATTCATCAACGAAAACGGAAATAACCACACTGGATCCCACATTTTTAGAAGGTAGTCAATATCAATTATTTATTTGAAAAATTTTTTTTAATGAAAATGTTTTTTTGCAGCAATTCAAAGCACCATTGATGTAGCTGTATCCAAATCTATGGGAAGAATCGTCGAGGAGGTAAGAAGCTTGCGGCGAGATATCGCAGAGTTGAGGAATAGCAGAGACAATGTTCCATCAAAAAGGATTATGCCAGCGGAAGCTTTAAACACAGTGGAGCAATTTATGGAATTGGAGAGTTTACTCCAGAAGGATGAAGAATATGCTAAATTTGTAAGTAAATATTTATTGACTGTTTGAAAACTAATTTTACAATTTCCTTTTTTTGAAGAAATCGGAACTTATGCAAAATATTAAATACACAGGAGCGAAATTCGTCAGAACAACTTGGCGCTCATTGGTATCCGATGAATGTGCTCAACATTTTGCTTGGAGTGGAACGTCAGACAAAAAACCTGTCCGCGTCTTAAAAGTATCTATGCCTATCCGAGCTACTTAATAATAAAACTTAATAAATTTTATATATGTACTTATATAGTTATATATATTTTCAATTTAAATTTCAGATGTCTTCTTACATGAAGTGAAGGGCAATGACACTGAATATATAAGTGGCACCAAGACGATTTTTCAGTTTGCCAAAAATAGACAAAAAAGGAAGCACCAAAATGCAGCAAATTGATTATTTTACCTAACTATTTTTCTATCATTTCATTTTTAAGGAATGTTTTTTAAATTTTAATTTTTAGTATAAGTACATATGTATATATAATAAATAATATTAAATGAATTAAAACTAATAAAGAAAATAATGATATATCTTTAAAAATATATCATGCGATTTATTTTACTACCATTACATAAAATCATTACAACACGTTTACAAATACATTTGAAAATAAACTTACAAGCGATTGGATATTAATTTAATAAATGCTTACTTTTAAGTTTAAAAATAAGCGATTTTACAAGTATGTGAAAAAGCCCAAAGTAATGTAACGTTTTGGTTCTTTACAAGTCTTTTATAATTGTTTTGTAATGAAAAACGTAAACTTTTTGTAACGAAAACGTTTACCAGTGTAAGTTTATTTACAAACGCGATTGTTTACTGGGTACCAATCGAACGCACTTGTGTGCTCGTGTATGGGCACTATTAGTGAACAGCTGAAAATGTTTCAATGTGTTGGTGCAATCTGTCACCTCCGTCTTGCAGGGTTACCTCTTTAAAATCCAAAATAAACTTCGCTTTTCGTTATTTTCTTATTGAAAAATTGGGTATTCGTGTTTCCTATTCTAGCAAGTTCACATTACAATATGTTTAGAATGTCGATAGTTTTTCTCTATCTTACTTACGTATTCTCCCATTCAATTGAAAATTCCAGAAAATGTAACAGTGTTAGTGAACAGCTGAAAATGTTTCAATGTGTTTGTGCAATCTGTTACCTCCGTCTTGGAGGGTAATTTCTTTGAAAATATCGAAGAGGCATGCCATCGTGCAGCCTGGTCTGCACACAAAATTTTAGGTCTGCATACATGCATTAAGAAAATTTAAATGTTTCAATTTTTCTGTTGGTTCTTGCGACATGTATGACCGCTTATTGTGTACAATGCAGACAAAACCTCATACAATAGATAACTTGATACGAGTCTCTTTGGGTGGGGAGAGAGGTGTCAAAACTCGCATTTTTTATAACATTTGCCAATGATGCCACTACTGAAAAATATTAGAATGGGCATTTTATAAACATCTTTTGGGTATTTTGCAGTTTCCACACTACCATTGAGGTATGCAAATTTCGCGTTACCGATATTATTTTTGGGTGCTCGGTTCCCCAGTAGGCCAATATCACCCATATATATAAATAAATACAAATATATACATACCAGAGACCTGCACGATTAAGGTAGGCATCGTACGATTACGTTACTAAGTAACACTTCTGACGATTATCAGGATGCGAAGGTAACATTGCGCATCGGCATCGTGGCATCGTGGCATCGTACGATTACTATCTGGTATCGTCATTGGCAAATGAAACGAAGTACATACATAAAAGCAAATTCTTGTGATTTTGCTTTCGTATTTACCTTATATTAGGAAAAAATTAATAAAATTCTCTTCATTTAAACATAAATTAATTCAATAAAAATAAATAAATTAAATATATTTAGTTATTTTCGATCAAAATAAGCAACGAATTAAAAATAAAAAATATTTAATATGAACTTAATTTTTTTGTTGTGAATGCAAAAATAAAGAGGCGTCCAGATTTTCTCCTTTTAAATTTGTTCTTCTTTCTTCTAATATGCGGTTTGCCAAACTAAAACATCTTTCGCTTGCTGCACTAGACGCTGGAATACATAAAATTTGTCGTGCCAGTCTAGCCATCAATGTAAACTCATCTTCATTCAATCTGCATATTTATTTGGCTTTCACAGCCAGTCAGCAAATGAACGTCTTTGTATTTTGAAAGCATATCATCCCCGATACAATACTCTATTTCTACACTTTCAGATTGAAAATCTTGAGGAATTTCCGCAGATATGCTCATCGAGATTTTGTTCAATTCCACTTTCACTAAATTATACACCTCATCACGTTCAAACTCGCTTATAGCATTGACAGACGGCAGCGTTAAACCAGATTAATTGCATTTTTCGGGATTAATTCAGGAGTTACCACAGCTAACTCCGTTGCTGAATCCAAAATTAACTCTCAAAATTTTAGGGAGTTTGTGAGATTTTCGTTGGCAACATTGTTAAAAATGGCCAATTTTCATCTATTGTGAATGAAATACAAGCAACCCTGACAGCTGTTTATCAAATTCTCAATATAATATCAATAAAACTTCTATGTTATGATGCAGTTTTAAAAATAATGTGTTGATATGCTTTTGTAATAAAAAATGGTTTGGTAAAAATTGGTCGGCTAACAACCGTGATGTTTATCTTCTATCAATTTTCATTGAAAATATTATAAAAAGGACAATGAGCTGTTTATGAGAGTTTCAAACTCGCACTGATTAAGTGCGCAGTTAATCCGGATTAACGCTGCCGTCTGTCAAGGCTATTAATTATCGCATCTGCTTATATTCTGGTCATAGAAAAGCAGCAATCTTATGAATTTTGTCTGGACAGAATTTTGTATCAAAAATATTATCTAAACAGTTTGTAAGTATAGATCGGATTTCATTGTTACTTTCTTCATGTAGCAATTTAAACAACTTTTCTTTTAGGATATGCATATGTAGTAATACTAAATGTATAGTTGAATTTTTCTCACCTTCCAACAACAATGTTAGACTTTTGAATGGTTCTAATACGTTTATTATCCTGTCCAATAAATACTTTTCAATTCCGAACAAACGATGTGTTTCACCAGATTTCTCTAAAATATTTTCAATAACATTGAAATTTTTGCAAATAGAGCACAACATTTCAAATTTAGTGTTCCATCTGGAAGAGCACTCTTGCTTCACGGTAGTTTCAAGCATTTCGTTTCTGCCTGTTCGCTTTAGATTTTCGACAAGAGACTTACATTTTCTTATCAAATCCATAACATTAGGAGCACAACTTTTAAGTGTTTCTTTATCGAATGTGTGCTTCAAAATAATGTTGAGCACATGTACTACGCAATTTACTCTTGAATGATGTTGTAGAGCCTTTTTGATATTTGAACCCTGATCTGTAGTAAAAGTAATTTTTTCCAACAAATTTCTATCTAAGTTCAGTTCGTCAAACTTGAGTCCTATGGTACCAATTAAATTTTCCGCAGTTTTCTTCACAGGAATCCCATTGTCATCACAATATTCTAATTCGGAGGTAAACAAAATACGGCTAAAAATATAAACATAAACAAACACACTATAAGTAGTACAGTTGTGCTTGTTGAACACACAATTTAACATACTTCTTAAGCTGCCATTTATCATCCATATAATGCACAGTAAAAGCAATAAAATTTCTTTGTTTTTTATTATCTGTCCACATATCCACCGTAGACGCACACATGCCTAAGGATTTTGTAAAATTTTTTCAGACAAGGAATAATACATCTAAATATACCGAGAGATTTACCAACATTTCTCAATGAATGGACGTATATCACCGATAAACTTTTCACGTTCGCTAAGGTGCAACTTGTGCAATCTACGAGATATAGAAGTGGAATGAGGCAAAATGTCATCTATTGAAAAGTTTTTCGTGCCGATTTTAACACCAACTTCCACTAAGCAACGTGCCAATTCCTTGAATCCTTCGCCATTAACAGCTTCAAAAGATCGTAAATCACGGCAAGTGAATTTTAAACAATTCTGTATGACTTCTTCCCGTAATTGGTCACTGATATTAACTGGTAACCGTTTCATTGGAACTGAATCACTTTCTTCTGTGGATTGGCGTTTGTAGCATGTGTGCTTTTTCAAATTTGAAGATCTAGCCCCTTTAGCAAATTTGAATGTTTTTTCACAATTTGAACATATAACATAGGGTACATTCTCCCCCGTCTTGGTATTCACAATTTTATTGTAAAACTTCCAGATGTCACTTGAACCCGATGCATCACTAATTTTGTAAACACCACTTTTAATACGTTGTAAAATTTCCATTATATAGATTTAAATAATAGCACAAAAGCAAAAACTTTGCTAATGCGAAAATGTCAGTTCTTTTCTTCGCGCAAAATACTAATTGAATAACATGTTAGTAATCGGCGATGCCGCGATGCCGATACCCACGATGCCAAAGTACCGTTACGTAGCGTGTACTCGCCGCATCGGCTTCGCCGCTTGCTAACATGTTACTTTTTTAATGACTCGTGCAGGTCTCTGTTTCATACCTGTCCCAACTACCGTCTAGACGATTGTCGTCACAAGTATGAGCCTGCTGCTATTATCCTACAGCGATATTCACTTATTCTAAATAAAACAAATTAAACTTCCGTCTATAGAAGAGCGTACCCCGTTTTACGATCTAAGCAGCACACTGCAGGGAGTGGTCTCATTACTATAAGGTGTAGCAAAAAAACTTGACGTGATAGAAGAAAACTGACTTCGGATTTGAATTTAACATGCCTAAATTACTCTAAAACAGCTGTAAAATCGAAAGCAACAAAAATTTTGTTTCACATTGTTCCCCAGTGTTATTAGTGATGATTTAACCATTAAGCTGACTGCGACAAGAGTAAGGGGGTTTCTTAATACGATAGATACCTACCGGTTTTTGGAGGCTTAATAGGTCGATTGCTCACCTTAAGGGGGTACTCTCATGTGAACATTTTACCACTTTTTAGGAATTTTTTTTTTATACGACAACAAAATTTTAATTTTTTAAAATATTTTTATTTGTATTTTGAAATGTACAAAAAAATTTTTTTTAATTTTTTTTACATTTTAATACATTTTTTTATAAATCAAAGTAGTCCTCAGCAAAAAAAGTAGTTCCCTGGTCATGGTGATAGCGGCTGTTCATGTTGTCTGAAATAAAAAAATCGAATGGATTATTATTCAGTAGTTCTGCGGCTATCGTCCCTACCAAATATAATCAATTTCATTAAAAAAAATGTCGAACTTCAAAAAAAAAAGTCACGAAAAATCTTGTTTTTTTTCGTTAAAAATCGTTTTAAAAAAGTATGAAAATATTTTCGAAAAGAAACAATTCTGGTAGGGACGATATCTATAAATGAGTAGAAAAACATATGTAAATTTTAAAGCAATCGGTTGAATACTTTTTTATTTAGGACCATGACAGTTTCAGAAAATGATGATTCGAGAAAAATGCGTTTAGTTTCTGCAGCTGCAGACTTGTCATGGCGCCTGGTAGACAGTCGCTTACGACACGTCGGCGACTATGAGCTGTAACTTATCAAATACTATGAATTTCGGTCTGAATTTTTCACAACATGTTTTCAATAGGTTTACCTGTCAAAATATAAAAAAAAATCGATTTTTCAAAGTGATTACATGAGAATAATCCCTTAATTAACAGTTGATGAGTTTAAAGCAAAACAATCGTTTTAGCTGACGCACACGAGATCGGGCGATGGAAAATTCGTTGTCGAACTAGTGGTTCTTCTTAAAATTGCAGGTATGAGCTTGCGAAAATGGAACAGTAACAGTGACAAACTCTTAATTTCTTTCCCAGAAAATATTCGAGAGATATCCCCATGTACTGTTGAGTTACATATTTTAGGTTTAAATGGAATCCGAACAGTGATTCATTTACGTCTTGCGTAACATACTCTACAACAACATTGATTACAAGGTAGTCAGGATTATCGGAAAACCAAAAAAATATATATTATTGGCATCTAATGAACCCTCTGCTTCTATTATATTCATAATTCACGCAGCACAAGAAGAACGTTTCTCAACAGACATTGCGGCCTTAAAGGAACAGCGCACAACTATGAGTATGAGCAGAGTATCGCTATCGTCTTTCTTAGACGACAATGGCTTACTTCATGTAGTTGGAGAAATTGCCAATTCTACGATGTCGTTTCACATACAACATCAAATAATTTTGTATTCTAAACAAAAGGTTGCTGAGATGACATTTAACACATATGGACTTTGGAGGAACACAGCTTATATTCTACTAAAATAACAGGTCCTAACAATCACTTATGAAAGTAGGTTACATTTATACAGCCCTTTCCTAATAAAAGTTGAAATAAGCAAGTTACCGCGTAAGGTTATATTTATATTTAACAACACAACCACAAAGCGGTAAAATTGCAGATTTTCTCTTCAGAAGGAATTTTTTTGCGATTTGTAGCCCCTCATCCTAACACTTTGCACGGTTGTGGGAAGTCGGAGGGAAATCGATGAAAATTCATTTGCAACGCATAGAAGCACTGCTGAATACCCGACCACTGTGTCCTAGCAATGAAGGAGAAATTGATGCGCTTACGCCTGCACATCTTTTGATTGGGCGACTCTTTACTGCGCGCGTAGAACTAGCAGTTGATTCGACCTCAAATACAAATTCCTCAAAACAGTGGGAGTAAATAAAGCGTACTGGTTATTTGCGCAAGTAATGAAACTTTATTCTAGCAATGATGGAAAAGTAAGAGTGGTTGCAGTGAAGACATCAAAAGGAGGATATGTGAGGCCTATAACCAAGCTCGCGTTACTTCCTTTATCTTTAGAAATTGAGTCCTCCAGCGGGAATTAATATTTCCAGATTCAAATTAATCAAAAACTATATTTTTTAGTTCTGTACTGACACAAATGTTAGTATCAGAACGTTCCTTTATTCAATATACTTAAACAGTACGTCTGAGCTCTATGGCTGCTTATACAATAAAAGAAAAGCGTGTTACTTAATACACTAGTATTTATATGTTTACTTTACATATAGATTATTGTTGAGTGGCATATGGCGTGATATTGTTTGGACTTTGTACCTAACGGGGCATCTCGACAGGATAAATTCTCTTACTAACTGTATTGCCGTGCCTATTGCCTGTGGAGACTCCACAGTTTGACAGCGCTGTTTTCATTTCTATGAAAATTTCGAAGAGGCAACATTTGCCCATTTGCACATATGCCGACGGCATTTTCATTTCGGTAATATGAAAATTAGAAGAGCGAGTATTAAGACGGTTGTGTTATATTATAAAAATAAAGTACATTTTCAAAATAACATTTTTTCAAAAAATTAATATTTAGTTTAATATTGTTAATTTACAGAAAAACTATGCAAATTGGGTTGGGAATAAGCGAAATCTTAAATTTAATAAACTTATACTAGCAAAAATCATAATATCATTGCTCATTTTAAATTTATTATTTTAATTGGTACATAAAATTTATGCCACAATTATTATATAGTAGTCCAAAAATATGAATTCTTATTTTTCCCAGAAATACATTTGTAAAAAAAGAATCTTTATTCTTTGTTATTATTTTTGTTTCCAGAAATACATTTGTAAACAAAAGGATCTTTATCCTTTTTTTGTTTTCCACATAAAAGAGTTAAGGAGTTCAAGAGCTCAAAACGTGCGCTACATCAGCTACCTACCCGACGGCATTTCGCAATGTGATAAAACAAATTTTTAAAGAGCTCAAAGCATGCCCCACATCAGCTCGAACATACCTACCATACGCCTTTGCGCAAATGATTATGTTATGATAACAAATGCCCACATACAGATTTGGCAATGGCAATAGCAATAGATTTGACAGTTAGTAAGGCATAGATTTTATCCTGTCGAGATGCCCCGTAAACACGTGGTTACTGCGTGATTGCATCCTTTGGGTGAGCGTTGTTGCTATGCAATGTGTAGCATGATGTCATGGTTAGTGTTATAGATACGTATATTAAAGTGGTGAACACAATCACTGCGACAGACTGCAGCAGCACGACAGTGAACTGAAAACGTTGCTGTGCATCTTACTACATGTACATTTTGAGAAGCAACAACAACACAATGGCCGGCATGCACACAAAACAACGCAGTTGTCCATTTTGTATGTACACAATTTCGTTGTGGCCATACTAATTCCTTTCACTTCAATGAAATTTTAATATTTTGTTCGAAATGAAATTTATTTTTATGCAAAAAATAAGTAAATAGGTCAATATTTTTGATTTAAATTATCAATTGTTATTACAAATGATATAATAGAGCTATAATATAGCTATTTTATGCTTTTATTTGTAAAATATCGTCAAGTTTGTTAGAGCTGTGAATAATTTTACATTTTACATATTAGTGGCATCACCACTCTACCTCCTCTTTCTATCTTCCATTCTACTGTCAACTCTACTGTCGTCCTACTGTCTTTGGCAAAAATAGGAGGATATTGAAGTTAGCGAGAACGACAACTGTCGGCCTGCAGTCGTGTAGTCGTGCAGCTGTCAAAATAACACTGCCCATAAGAACGTGTATATTTTAATATTTGACAGATGTAGTTTGCAGTCTGTCGCGCTCTATGTGTTCACCACTTAACTCTCCTGTTCCAGCCCGTGATGTCTTAGTAAAGCTTCGTAATGCATCTGGTTTTGTTGTCTAAATTTGTTAGATTGAATTTTAACATAGAGTGAATACAATTTGAAAATAGTGTAAATGATTAATATTATTATTATGCGAGTTACAATAATAATTAATATACTTCGTACAGGATGTTCTTCGAATGGAATAACTAGCTTATGTAATTTGGGTTGGGTTTAGTATCGCGCCGGTTAATTTTGGCTCACTGTACCTAAACGAGACAACCGAATTGAAAATTTTAAACACGAATGTATGCTTAAATTATCAAACTTTATTTTAAAACATATTTTATAAAAATCGGTTCACAAATTTTTCCACAAATTCACTTTAAAAAATGCTATTTTTTGCAAATTTCTCAATATATGCTAGTGTATTTTCACCTGTTGTGCATTGTACCAAACCAATTATGGATACATTTTCACGCACATATATTACTTATGAATTATAAAAACCACTAGTAATGTTTTTAATTACTTTTGATTGTTAATTTCTTTGTAAATCTTTAAATAAAATACACCTTTTTCTGCATTGAGTTCAATAATGCGAAAAACCAAAATTACTGCCTAATTTCAACTGTCAAATTACCGAGAAAGCACGAACAAAAGGGAATAAATTAAACCCAGTTAGCAATAAATGTATGAAGTGAACGCGAAAAGGTGTTCAATGCTAAAATACTGTGGATGGCGTAGCCGGTGTTGGACCGGCCAGGGTTATTTTTTTAAAGCGCGGCCGAAGGCCGCCAACGCAAAAAGGAGTTCTATGCGAAAAAAATTCTGAAACACCCGGGTGTTGGACCGACCAGGGTTATTTTTTTTGAAGCGCGGCCGAAGGCCGCCAACGCGAAAAGGTGTTCTATGCGAAAAATATGATACACCCGGGTGTTGGACCGACCAGGGTAATTTTTTTTGAGCATTTCTTTAATTTTGTAATAGGGTTATAGGATTTTTGTAAGGTTTGTTACATGGAACAAATAGTCTTCGTTTTCAAACAGATATGAAGGATCTGTTTCTGTCAGTATATATTTTTTGTCTTTAATGTCCGTTATTACTAGTGCTAGGGTTGTCCCTATCAATATGAATGTTATCATTGTTTTGAACATTTTGTCCGTTACTGAATGTATCGTCCTGTTATATTCTTTTATAGCGTTAAATATTTGCTCTTCTGCAGTAATGCCTGTGTCAGCTGCTAAGGCTCTGGATATTTCAAGTATTGTACTGTGCAAACGTTCAACTTGAGCGTTAGTGGTAGCTTTCTGAGGGGTGCCATCTTGGATTTTCAGAGGTAGCAACGCAGTGCTGTATATATCGAGGCAGTAAATACTTAGCAAATTTATTCTATTAAATAACAAAAATTATAAATATTGTTGCTTAATATAAAAGGAAATTATTTATTAATGACATATATTTACTAATATTTGATTTAAACGCCATAGCGTGTCATGTTTCGCCCATAAAAATATCATTTACTGATAGTCAGATATTCTTTATGTAGTGAGTTCATATTAATAAAATGCAGCCCTGTTTTTAGATTTCTCGGTGGTGAGTTTTCTTCTGAATGTATTTGTTTTCAATTGACAGACAGAAAACGTAAAACGGTTTGTATTCGGAAGTTTTTGAAATATTATTACCAATAATTTTAATTTAGAAAGAAGATATTTAGGCATTTGAAGCTGAATTTTTAATACATCGTTCTAATTCTCATCCGTATACTATTTTTGATAATTTATTTTTCAATATTTAAGTTTTGCATTTTCCACACCACCCCAGAGGTTTGCAATAAAGCGCGTTACAGACTTTTTTCAGGTGTTCGGTTCCCCGGTAGGCCTATTTTCACCTTTTCAACTTAAAATAAACATAATTAATAATTTACATAAAAATTTAAATAAAAATATTGCACAAAATAATTTAATAATTAATAAAGATTTTACAATTTTTAATTTACACTTTATTATTAACACTAATATTCTTATTAAAAACTTCGACATATCTTTCTTTTCAAACTCAATTTCCAATTGATGTTTTCCTATAACGGCTAACGAGTTGTCAATTTGTATATGTCAAACGACAAATTACCACCCAGGATTGTATCCTACTGCATGCAAAAATTTGGAAATACTTGAAGCGTGTTTAAAAATTGCACAAAAAAAAAAACAACTGATTTAACATTAAACAACAACTAATATCCCAATAAAATTGAACAGATATGCTTAGTAATTCAATATAATCACTTAAATAACGTAAACACTTGCATTATTTAATATCTTTTAAAGTCTCAGTCATCAAAATTTAAAATTTATATGTAGTTTAAATGCTAACACAACACCCTGATTACCATGAAAGTAGCAAACAAAAGTGTAACACAACACCCTAAGATTTTCTAGAGGTGAGTATATGTATGTAAACAAAGAAAAGGTTTATTACTGTATTTACTGAGGTTGTATGGTTGTTTGCGGTAAGCGCATGCTATATTTCTAGTCTGTTTAATATGGCTTTCGTGCCTACACCCGAAAAGATTAATTCGTTGTCAGTCATAAGTTCGGTACAGTACGGAAATACTTGTGTTAGCACATCGTTTATTATGTCATAGAATTGTTATTTAGAGCAGTGGTCGGCATGAGAGGATCTGTCACTGGGTTGGTAAGCACGAAAAAAAAGTAGCCCAGTGAGAAATTGGAAGTAAAATTAAGCAAAATTATAAAATAAATTATTATTCAATAAAATTTGAAAATTAAATATGTTTTCACTACGTTGGAGCAAAAATATATGAAAATACTAGCAGACCCGGCCACGCGTTGCTGTGGCTGAGTGATTCAAAAAGGATTTGAAAGACAAAATTTAACACAAATTAACATAACATTTTTATAACATATTTAATAAATACTTTAAATATTTTTATATGATATATATACTCTAAATGTCTTTAATTGTAATAAATCACAGTTAATGTTCGATGTTCAATATTTTTGATCAATCGGTCCTTTGTTAATACAAATAAACTTGATGGTCTTCCTACTCGTGAACACGCTACGTATAATTGCCCTTGGGAGAAACATGGATTTTCCAAGTCTAATCCGCAAATAGACATTGTTTGGCCTTGGGATTTACTTATAGTCATCGCGAAAGCTAAACGAATGGGAAACTGTAGTCTTTTAAATGGTAGAATCGGATGGTATCACCGGAATATGTGGTAACAAAACAATTTCTCCTTTAAACTTTCCTGTCAAAATAGTTGCTTCAAGAATAGTAGCTTCAAGAACGTTCTTTTGATCACCAAACGTGTGCCGTTGCATAGTTTATACCACGTTCAGACCGAAAATTTAAAAGATTAGATTACATTTAAGCATTGATAACCCAAAAGTCTTCTTACTGCCGTTGAAAAGATTAAAAACAGCAGTTTTTGCCATTCAAGAATTTACATCGCTCAATATTTATCAAAAGAAAACATTGTCATAGAGTATTTTGTAATAAAAGCCGTATTCTTTTAAATATTTTCCATATAATGGAAATAATGGACGCATTTTTTCATTTGGGAAGTCGATTTTCAGCAGAAATTAGATTCATTGCTCTAATAAAAATTTGTTTGTTTATATTTTTTCCTTTTTGTAGTGTCTAAATCAGCTGTGATAGTGTAATAGATTTCCAATGAAGTGATTTTTAACTGTCATTTTTGTATGGCGAAATCTTGATAAATTTATAAGATTAGTGGGATAAACCACTCAACAGCCGAAATCGTGTGATTAAGTGTCGGTCTGAACGTGGTATTAGGAGGGTTTAAATTACGCAGTAGAATAATTGGTGATCCAATTTTCAATCGTAGATTGTGTGGTGGCATTCCTGATATGTCTAAAGAATTTAAAAATTCAATTGGGAAATTCACTGTCTCGTTTCTTCTAAAGTAGCATCGATAGACCTAAATGACATCGATAGACCTAAATGACATTAAATCAACATCAACATTTTTCGCTGCTAAAATTTTTATTATTGTATTTGCACCGTTTTTCAACAAACTATTTTTTAATATAATTCACAAATTTCTACAAAAATTAAATATAATTGAGAATTTCCACCTGTGTGTTCCAGCACCAGTTAGCAAATAAACCACCTGTAGAATTTTAGTTAAACGAAAAGGTCTCAGATTGTTGTAGTTGGTGCTTTTGTTGTGGATTGTTTTCCAATTGGAGAAATAATACCCAACTGTTCGCAAAGGGTTGCAAAGTCTTTAATGTTTTTTGTTTGTTTTTTTAATGATGAGTGAGCAATAAAAAAATAATTGTAAAACAGTACAGTCAAAACCAGTATTTTTATAAATCAGCTGAAATATATTGCTTTTTTAACTTACATTGTTTTACGTTTAATTTAAGTTTACATTCATAATTTGCAATTTAATTAAACTTATTTGTGCTGGCAACCCTTCTCTTTATGTGCTTATAAGCTGCGCATAACACTTTTCCAATTGGAAAATAACCATGTCGTTGCTAAATTTTGCATGTTGATACATGTTGAGAAAGCAGTAATTTACAGCATCAACAACCAGGTCATTATTAAATAGTTTTTCATTAAATATGATATAAATAAATGCATACATGCATCTCCTAAATAGAAATAGTTATTCCTGCATTCACACCACCTGTGGCCATCGAATGGCATCCACATTGGGTATTGTAGTAAACTACCTGCCGCATACAACACTGCGCTGTTGGTATTTAATTTTGGTAAGCGTTCAGTGTTCTCGGTTTTGTCAGTGTTGCTTTTGTGACAGCTGAAAATTATAAACTTTTAATTTAATTTAATTTAATGTAAATGAATTTCACTGTTCTCTGATTTTGTAGATTATATACATATGTATTTGGCTGTATTTATGTAACTGTAAGTTAGATGATATTGATATCATCGGCCTCAACACCCGCGCCGTTAGTTCTGCTTGATCCAGGCTGGACAAGGAAGCACAGAAAATGGGTCTGGCAGCGAACGAGGGCAAGACGAAATATCTCCTGTCATCAAACAAACCGTCGTCGCACTCGCGACTTGGCTCTCACGTCACTGTTGACAGTCATAACTTTGAAGTCGTAGATAATTTCGTCTATCTTGGAACCAACGTAAACACCACCAACAATGTCAGCCTGGAAATCCAACGCAGGATAACTCTTGCCAACAGGTGCTACTTCTGACTGAGTAGGCAATTGAGAAGCAAAGTCCTCTCTCGACAAACAAAAACCAAACTCTATAAGTCACTCATAATTCCCGTCCTGCTGTATGGTACAGAGTCTTGGACGATGTCAACAACGGATGAGTCGACGTTGCGAGTTTTCGAGAGAAAAGTTCTGCGAAAGATTTATGGTCCTTTGCGCGTTAGCCACGGCGAACACCGCATTCGATGGAACGATGAGCTGTACGAGATATACGACGACATCGACATAGTTCAGCGAATTAAAAGATCGTTGTGGCCATACTAATTCCTTTCACTTCAATGAAATTTTAATATTTTGTTCAAAGTGAAATTTTTTATGCAAAAAATAAGTAAATAGGTCAATATTTTTGCTTTAAATTATCAATTGTTATTACTAATGATATAATAGAGCTATAATATAGCTATTTTATGCTTTTATTTGTAAAATAACATCAAGTTTGTTAGAGCTGTGAATAATTTTACATTTTACATATTAGCGGCATCACCACTCTACGTCATCTCTTTATCTTCCATTCTACTGTCGTCGTACTGTCGTTGGCAAATATAGGAGGATATTGAAGTTAGCGAGAACGACAACTGTCGGCCTGTAGTCGTGTAGTCGTGCAGCTGTCAAAATAACACTGCCCATAAGAACGTGTGTATTTTAATATTTGACAGATGTAGCTTGCAGTCTGTCGCGCTCTATGTGCTCAGCGCTTAAATTGAGATGTAAGCTATCCTATCATCTAACAGCCCTATTCTCATGCCCTCACAAAAGTCACCAACCTCACTACAGTGATGTTTCTAACTATAGTGATATAGTGGTTACCTTATTCTGGCGAAAATTCAAAAGCTCAACTGCTCACTATTATCACAAATATCTGTGACGTGTGAAAGCAGCCATCATAATAGAAAACATCTGTTTTGTTTTGTTTTAAATCAATATTTTACATTTTTTAAAAAATTGAGAATTGAGCGTTATAATTAGCATGGAGAAACTATTATTTGTATATGCGGCAATTGTTGAGGAGGAGGAATCGGGCGGTAGGAGGAAAGTGTTTGCGAGACAAAAGCGATCCTTTTAGTATGCAGGACACAACATTTATTAATACATTAGTTGCATTTGTTTGGTAGTAAGGTGCGTTGCTTGTTTAAATACGGTGTAAATGAATGAAAGAAATAAGATGGTGTGCAGATTTGAATAAGATTGTTTTAAAGCGTATTGGAATATATAAGAGCAAGAATTTGAATCACTGCATGTGCATACACACGTACATATGTTAAATTCAGCTGTAAGTTGGACCAAATTGCATGTATATGGCAACTTTCATGAATATCAGTTGACTCGTTTTTGAGTTCATTCAAAACATACACACGGACACTGGATTTTTATATATTAACAGCCCTATGAAAAAAACTCTCAACTGAGTTGAGAGGAAAAATTTGAGAGATTTCTTGTGAGGCACATTTTGTGAGGCTATTCTTGCTCAAACCTCATAAGAAAAAAGGTTAAAAAAGTCACCACATGAGGTAAAAAGCTTTTTGCTGTCAAACAGCTGTTTTAATAAAAATAAACCATCAAAAACATAAATGGATAATAAAGATATGTATGCGTCTGTGCTTGAGGGTGAAACAATCCCAATATGGGTACAATCGATTGCGCCGATTGTGCCCTTGATCCCAAATTTCGTGCAAAATCTTTAAGAGAAAATTTATTTATTTATTTATATTTATTTATTTAACATACCCCTTCTTTGTATCTGAAACATCCTGCGCGCTTGAAGGGAAATAAATTTCACTGCCCTTAACATCCATAATTAATTTCGAAATAAAGTGCAGAGCTCTAGACACAGAGGACTGGCTCATAGAGAGCATATAACTATTACCAACGAATTTTTGGTAAGAGCCATGCCCGTAAAAATACAAACACGCCAGGAAACGCAGATCAAAAGATATACTCGACTTCTGCACATCATGCGGCACCAATTCACCTATAAGTACTTTACATAGCGATTGGGAATCGAAATCTATTTATAATTGTTGTGTCTTGCATAGTAAAAGGATCGCTTTTGTCTCGTAAACCCTTCAACATTTTCCTCCTACCCCCCGATTCCCCCTCCTCAACAATTGCCGCATACACAAAGAACAGTTCCTCCATGCTAGTTATAACACTCAAATATTTTTTAAAAAGTGTCAAATATTGATGTAAAACAAAACAAACACAGATGTTTTGTATTATGATGGCTGCTTTTACACGTCACAGATATTTGTGATAATAGTGAGCATTTGAGCTTTTGAATTTTCGCCAGAATAAGGTAACTCTCACTATAGTGAGAAACATCACTGTAGTGAGGTTGGTGACTTTTGTGAGGGCATGAGAATAGGGCTGTAAGATTCAATAAAACAAAAAGCTATGTATAAATAAACGATTATTCAAATCTCAGAGCAAATAATAAACAGATAAATAAGAAGTTCTGCAGTTTCTCGAAATGAAGGGAATAATTTATATATATAATATGAATATAGCTTAAACTAATTGTTTAATGTTATATCTTTAATACATTTGTCTATATCAATCTTTTTATCACAATTTCTTATTAAAATTATATTTTTTAAATGGGTTGAAGAAATTGTATTGCGTTGTTTGGAACAAATAAATTTTAAATCTTAAAAAATTTGTTCACATACATAAGTATATAAGTAGAGGGAAAAAATGATAAACATTTTAATTATTTTTTTTTTCAATTCAGGGTAGAATGAATCATCCAAATTTTGCCAGAATTCAATATTTAGTATCATAAAATGTTTCTCGCAGGTCATATTTGGTTTTGCGCTATAGTCTTGCGTGATGTTAATTCGTTGCTGGCTCTATGGTATGGAGGAGTAGGGAAAGTCCCATTCACAATAGAAAAAAGTCCTTAACCTACCATGGCCAGCTCTGGTGAATAAGGGTGGCGAGAATACTATAATATTAAATTATAAATTTATAGTACTTTATTTGTTCATTTATAAATACTATTTTAAATTTTTGTTGTAGAGTGATGTTTATAGCTGTTATCAAAAAATTAATTATACCTTCATGATATAGATAAATATGCTATATATTTTTAAGCGTTTTAGTTAACTTATTCATGGACAAATTGGAAATTATATTTTATAATGAGTGGACCATAAGATATAACTATTGTAGAAAAGTTTGATATTACATACTATAATAATTCGTCTGAACAGTAAAACACAATTTTTATTGTAAGATAAATCAACAGAAAATTATAATAGCCATGTTTCCTATATTTAAGTATAAATTTTTGTAATCACAAACAGAGCGGAACTAGCTGCTTCAGCGCCTGTGGCAACAACCTTGCCTTGCTTGCGCCCTTACCATATAGTATAATGGAAACCGATGTTGCCCAAATCAAAAATCATATATTTACAAGTGAAAGAACGTACATCTTATTTTCAATAATAATTTATACAAGGGTCGCTTATATCGTTCAGAATAATACTTTTCTGGATTTCGCCTCTGCAAATAAATCAATTATTTTATCGAAATTGAGACGTGTTGTAGTATCCTTCTCAATCGACAAAATAGAAATATTCGCCAACCGTTCCTGGCCTAAAGAGGAACGAAGATAAGATTTGATGAGTTTTAGCTTACTAAAAGAACGCTCGCAAGTAGCCGTCGTAACAGGCATGCATAAGAATATTCTCAGTGCTGTTGTTATGTTCGGATATAGATCCTCGAGCGATAGATCGAATATTTTTTCTAATACATTCAAATGGTTCATGTCTGTGGCTTCACTCATCAGCGTCGTTGCTTGAAATTTGAAACTCTCAATTTCTGATGAAAATTCATGCGGATCCAAGTCATCAGGATATTTGATAGCGAGATCTGCCGCTATTTTGGTTAGTTGAGTAACACTGGTGTTCACAATTGCTTGACCGCTCAAAAATACGAAATCATCGGCAACTTCATTTAAAGCGATGAACCGGGTATTCATTTGGGCAATCATAAGATCAAGAACTTGGATCAATCCTGCTTTGAAATGAGTTTGGGCACTTATAGATGGAGATTCATCTTTCGCTTTTTCTCCCGGCATCATTTTCTTTGGTCGTTTTCGAGTATCTTGGAAATCTGGTGTTACTTGCAATTGTTCAGCTGTCACAATTGATGATTGCAAAATTGTTGTGAAGAAAGTCTCTCGGTATATGGTTAATTGTGACAGCAATCCTTTTATTATTGCATTTACATTTTGCAATCTCTCCGTCACTAGTCATTTGTGCTCGACCTGAGTGAGTTGCGCTTTGACCGGAAATACTACCAATTTTTGTTTTTCAAATGGCACCTACATATTTTTTCCTTGATTTTGGAATAGGAACTAATTATCCTATACAATAACGTAAAACGACTAATGGCAAGTTTCCATGGATATTATAAATAGGAACCTTGATGTGTAGTTGATATTGCTAGATTAGGATACAATTTTCAAATACTGTTTTCTTGGAATTTATGCACATTGTATATTATTCTTGAGGAGAATGAATGTTTATTCCAAAACTGAAGAAAAAACATGTATGTGTCGTTTGAAAGACAAAAATTGATAGTATTTCCGGCTAAACCGGAAGTTATACCGAAAATCAGAAAGCACCTTCCGATAGTCCTCATTGTCTATGGAAAACAAAATCTACAATTTGCACAATTTTACATCATTGCATCATATGTTATTGAAAAAAACCTGCGTTTTGTCACCTGGATCACAGATGAACACAGATTGTGGCTGACTGGCCTATAGCACAACACACGGCACGGCCGGCAGTGGGCACAGAAACAGGACTGACAGACTCGCACCAATAGCGTGGCGCCCCCGATTCTGGACGGTCATTTTAAAAGTAAGTTATTTAAGTTTTGAATATAATTATTACTTTATTATTATTTTCACAGATCAATCCTATCCCGTTCCTGTTACCATCGATCGACAGGTTAGTATGCTATAAGTTAAATTATAGCCAATTAATAATTGAAACTTTTTTACAGAAGGAAAATGCCTCGCAAATGTATATTAGGGTGTAAAGGCTCGTTACGGCTACACAAATTTCCTGGGGAGCGAGAAATGCCCGTGTAAGTAGAATATTTGATTTTATTTTCTTATTTATATCGGGTGATTTTTTAAGAGCTTGATAACTTTTTTTAAAAAAAAACGCATAAAATTTGCAAAATCTCATCGGTTCTTTATTTGAAACGTTAGATTGGTTCATGACATTTACTTTTTGAAGATAATTTCATTTAAATGTTGACCGCGGCTGCGTCTTAGGTGGTCCATTCGGAAAGTCCAATTTTGGGCAACTTTTTCGAGCATTTCGGCCGGAATAGCCCGAATTTCTTCGGAAATGTTGTCTTCCAAAGCTGGAATAGTTGCTGGCTTATTTCTGTAGACTTTAGACTTGACGTAGCCCCACAAAAAATAGTCTAAAGGCGTTAAATCGCATGATCTTGGTGGCCAACTGCCCATGCATCCCGAAAAATGCACTGTTTGGTGTGGTTTGTACGCTGGTGGAATCATTGGACCGTATTTTTTCAAAGATGCTGTTGGACGCAACGTTACGGTGAATGGCGATCGCTATCGTTCGATGCTAACAAACTTTTTGTTGCCAAAAATGGAAGAACTGAACTTGGTTGACATGTGGTTTCAACAAGATGGCGCTACATGCCACACAGCTCGCGATTCTATGGCCATTTTGAGGGAAAACTTCGGAGAACAATTCATCTCAAGAAATGGACCCGTAAGTTGGCCACCAAGATCATGCGATTTAACGCCTTTAGACTATTTTTTGTGGGGCTACGTCAAGTCTAAAGTCTACAGAAATAAGCCAGCAACTATTCCAGCTTTGGAAGACAACATTTCCGAAGAAATTCGGGCTATTCCGGCCGAAATGCTCGAAAAAGTTGCCCAAAATTGGACTTTCCGAATGGACCACCTAAGACGCAGCCGCGGTCAACATTTAAATGAAATTATCTTCAAAAAGTAAATGTCATGAACCAATCTAACGTTTCAAATAAAGAACCGATGAGATTTTGCAAATTTTATGCGTTTTTTTTTAAAAAAAGTTATCAAGCTCTTAAAAAATCACCCGATATATTTACCATACATATGTACGTTGGACATACCAAAATAACTTTTTATTTGTATATCGTCACCTGAAATGCAAAAAAACGTAACAACATTTTCGGAAATTTAAAGTGGCATAAATGAAATAAAATAGAACATGAGTGAAAAAAATTTAATATCGGTTAAAACTGGTTTATATCTGAGTGCAGAACCTGAAAATGTTGAACATAATTTTTTTAATAATACTATTTGAAGTGGTGAAGCGTAATCAATTAACACTCAACTTCGAATTTTTTGATGATACGTTATTTTGAATTTCAGCTGACGATATATAAGACTAGTGAAATTAAATTTAAAGATTGGTTAAAACTGAATTATATCAGATGGCAGAACCTTAAAATGTTGGATA